>NW_020956317.1:111987-169142 GCF_003031625.1 Empidonax traillii | reverse complement strand
TTTTCTGATTTTCCTGAGCTGCTGTCGGAGGGAGGACGTGTCTGAGGGACGACTTTTAAGATGTATTATGCAAAAGAACCGACTGAGCCAAAAAAAAAAAACCACAAAACCAAACAGGAAAACAGTGGTAGGATATTCATGAGAACCAGAACTCTCCTAGCCTTAAAAAAATAAAATTAATAATAATAATAATAATTAAAAAAAAGCTACTTATAAATAATTATGTTTACCTCACTGGTGCAATTAGGGTGGACTTTTGCTCGTGGGAGAACCTCGTTGACATGCACAGTGCGCAACCTTTCGTTGTTCGATGTAAAACAGTCACAGCAGTTCTTGCTCAATAAAGGTCAATACTGAGAACACGACTTGTCTGGTGGCTCTTTTTTTTTTTTTTCCCCCCCAATTCCAGCCCTTCCCGAAGTTTGGGGCTCTGTGCTGGCTGGGAATGCAGTTGGAGGGCTTGAGAACTTGGGGTTTTGTGTTTTTTTTTTTCCTTACTGTTCTCTTTTTTGCCAGGAGTTGGGCTTTGATGATCTCTGTGGGTCCCTTCTGACTCGGGAAGGTTTAGAAATTTCCTGTAACATGACACAAATAGTTGGTTTAAATACCTGAGAACCATTATCCCCTGTTTTCTGGCGTAAAGAGGAATCCATTGAACTCTTCTGTCTGGCCTTGAGGGGCTCAGAGGGGTTGCAGTCGCTGGGAAGGGGAAGGTGTCCAAGCCATCAGTCCTGCTTGGGCTAAGTCTAAAACTGTTAAAATCTGCTCTAAGTATCATTTTGCTCCTTGCACACCAACCTCCACGTGGCAGGAGAGCCTTAAAGAGGTGGCAATTTTCAAATAATTCCTTGATTTTTTTTTTTTCCCCTGGGGAGATAACCTGTGTGAGCCACAGCTGGTTGTGGTACCAGTTTGTCACTTAAGTGTGCCAAGACCCATTAAAGAAACTCAACCAAGGCACTCTGAGGTCATCAAAAAGGGGTTATTTATGATTATTCTGCCCCCTCTTGCACTCCTTGTATGGGAACATCCTTCTTAATTCTCCCAACTGATCAATCTGCTTCTGAGCAGGGAATTCTAAAATCAAATTCCTCTAAATGGAAAATAAATGGAGACAAACGAAACAAAGGGAAGAAGAGGAAGGCCCCCAGCTCCAATTTGGGAAATAAGAGGTTGTTATGGGATTCATGTTGGGTTTCTTTTACATTTCCAAAGGAAAAGTGAAGAGCAGGGAGGATGCCCCACCTCCCCCAGCAAACAAAGAAATGCAAATCATTCTTAACCCTGGGGTCAGGACAAGGACTGCCCTCTAATCTGTCAGCTAATTGAGGGTCTGATTCAACCCTGTGATTTTCATATTCCTTCCAATTCTTTATCAATAATTGAAGATCAAGCAGCTTTTAATTGTGAGGCTTCAGCCTGTTCTTCACTGGAGGAGTGATAAAAAAAGTCCACAGCAGATAAAGCCTTCAAATAAATCCAAGGGTGCCTTTGTGCAGCAAAGCAGGGGATGTTTCTCCTGCTGGTGTCAATAATGGAAATCTGGGCTCACCAGCTTGGGGGGCTGAGTGAGGTTTAATTAAAGCTGAAATACAGAAATTCCCAAAGGTTTGGGAGCACCCAAGTGATTTTTCTCTTGGATCTGAACAAAGGAACGCCACCACTACACCCAAGACCTAAAGCAGAGGCCAATATTCATGCTAAAATTATGTTTATGTGCTTCCAAATAAGTTCTAGAAGCTGCTTCAACACCCCAAAGTGCCAAACCAGCTTGGAAAGTTGGGCATCTTCAGCAGGGAGGTGAAGGGTCACCTTGCACTGTGAATTAAACGTTGATGGCAGCTCATCAACACTGTTAATGTGGGTTACAAGGGACAGGGAGGATCCCAACCCGCCTGGTTTTTGGGTTTAGGCTTCTTTTTCACTCTTTTCTCTTCAGCTCTGGTAGGACCCAGCCCCAGGGAGCCCAGAGCTGGGGTTTGGGTTGGTTTGCTCCTACCTGCACCTTGGCAGTTCCCTGCACAGGGGGGTGGGTTTGGGAACCCACCTGGGTGGGAAGCAAACTACCCCCTGACACAAACCACAGTATCCTCATTTCTTCCCCCTCTCCCACCCAGAATATATCCCAGCTTTTAGTTATACCCACAACTGCAGGGGTTTTTTTCCCCCCTCTGCTCTAACACACGAAAATTTGTGAATTTAATCCATTTCCCACTGCAAATGTTTCCACCAAATCCTAAGAGAACCAAGCAAGTGGTTAACACACTTCTCTGGATGTTTATAGAACTATAAGAACTGATTAATATTTCATGGTGCCAAGAGGTTTTGTCTACTGACATCTGCAATCAAAGAGTTTCAAAAGAGAGCAGAATTCCCGGGCAGAGATGCAGAAATAGGATGTCATTTGCCTGTTCTGCACCAATTACTTCTCCAGACTGCACATAACCAGTGAAGGGAATAATTATTTTCAGGCAGGGAAGTTCATTAAATAATACAAAAGTCCACGAAGGGGAAAACAATAATTAAAGGAATTTGGAGTGGAGATTTGTGAGTCTTAATTTAAGGTGGGATATCAAGGCCCCTGTGACTCCAGGGCTCTAAAACAGGATCTTTTTACTGTCCTGCGTGGTGGAGATGCTACAAGGAAGATGTTTTCAGCCTCCCAAAACTAAATTCCAGGTGGAAACAAGCTGGGAAGTGTTACAAAACACAGATAGGCTGCATTTGCCAGGGAGCTGAGCCAGGCACTAGAACGTTCTCCAGGCGTCGGGGGCTGCACTTCCCTCATTCCCATGTGGGCTTTGCTCCTTCTCTGCTCAGGGTTAAACCACCCTGGACTGATCCAGGAAGGCAGCAAAGGATGAGTTGTCCATCCCTTAGCCCCCAGAAGGGTCAGGATCTGGATGTTCTCCCCGCCCAGGGTGTTCCCCTGGCTGAGTTCAGGGCTGGGGGCTGAATCTCAAGGGAAGCATCCAGGACCTCCGTGCATTTGTGCTCCTTGGGATGGGACCTCCCCCTGAGCCAGCCCCCCAAAATTCCAGGGGCACCCCTGGCTCTACTTTGCAGCTGCAAGTTGGGGTTAAAGTTCCTCCCCAGCCTCCCTCTGCCAGCTTTTACTGCATTGCGTCAAAGCGGCTCCCGCTTTCCCGAGGTACGAGCGGGTTGTTGGCAGCAGGATCCATCCCAGAGCCCCGGGAGCGCCTCGGCACAAGAAACCGGAGCTGCAGCCTCCCTGCCAGCACTTCCCGGGCCCGGGGGGGGGGTGCCAGACGGGCCGGTCAGCCCTGCCCATCCCTGCCTGCAGCTCCTGCCCATCCCTGCCTGCAGCTCCTGCCCGCGGCTGACTCGCAGCTCCTGCAGGGCTGGGAAAGCTCATCCCCCAGGAATGCTCCATCCACAGGGAGCAGCCGGGATGGGGCGGGGGAAGCTGCGGGGAGAGGTGTGTTTGCTGCTGGAGCATCCCCTGGTGACACCTGGGAGGGTGTTTTGCTTTTCCCCGAAGTGAGAGGGGGGGGGCACGAAGGGCTGAGTGAACAGAAGGGAGGGTTTATCTGCAAAATCAAGAAAAATCAAGTGTTGAAAAGTTAAAGCTGAGAGTGCTTGGAGAAAGGCAGGATGGAGCAGTGGGGTGGGTATGTCATGGAATAATGGGTTGGGTTGGGAGGGATCTTAAAGCCCATCCAGTGCCACCCCCTGCCACGGGCAGGGACACCTTCCACTAGCACAGGTTGCTCCAAGCTGGCCTTGGGCACTTCCAGGGATCCAGGGCAGCCACAGCTTCTGATTTTAAGTGCTTCCCTCACCCATCATTATCTTCTTCGTGGCTCTTCCAGCACTGAAAAGGGAGATGATGCCTTTGGAACACCACAAAATTCGTATAAAAGAGAAAGATTCTCTTTCTCTCTGGACAAAGCCACCGGGGAGAGCCAGTGAAGATAAATAGATACCACAAGATCAGCACAAAAATGCAATTTTACATCTCCATCAGCACGCTTTGGCCCAGCTCTTGTTCCCCCAAGAATCTCCTCCAGGAACAAACCAGCCTCCCCTTTTCCTGTCACACAGACTTCCAAAATAAGTGGTTTACAGCCCTTTACCAACCTTTTAAGAGGATCTCAGTGACACAAGACACACACAAGCACTCCAGGTAAGCATTTCTTTATTGACTTAGCTTTATTGCACTTATTGAAGCCTCCATTATTCCACCCACCCAAGGTTTCCATAATTATTTTAAATGCAAGTTAAAGGTAACTCTCATTCCCAGGACTTTTTTTTTTTTTTTTTTTAAATTTATCACACCCCTCCCCCCTTCATTTTTAAATGTTAAGGTTCTGGATCCCCCAGGAAAGACAGAAGCCCTGAATTCATCCGTGGAGACCATGCAGCACTCAGGGAACAAGCCAGTGGGTGCTCTGCAAGCAAACTCAGACTCTGCACAGAGAGAAACATCATAATCATTAACTTTAAACCCCAGTGGTCACTGAATTTAATATGTGGGACTGCAATTTTAGCTCAGTCAATCATCATTTGTATTCTGTTGGCCTGATGGGAAGCAAAGCTGCCTCAAAAAAACCAATCAAGCCTTCTTCTTCACTTCACTCTCCTCCTTTCCTGCTGCTTCTTTCTCTTCCTTCTCTTCCTTTTCCTCCTCACCAGTTTCCTCAGCAGCTTCCTGAGACTCCTCCCCTTCTTCAGCTGCTGTTTCTTCCCCTTCTCCTTCCTCCTCCTCCCCCTCTTTGGCTTCTTCAGATTCTTCCTTTGCACCTTTGGAAGACAAAAAAAAAAAAAAGAAGGAAGATATTTTCACCTCTGTGGAGCCATCTCAATTTAATGGGAGCCAGTGGACCTGCACACCCTCCCACCCCCAACAAAACTGCACAGCTCCTGCATTTCAGGAGGAGGGCAACACTTCACTAAAAAAATCATGGCCTCAAAAAAAAAAAATATTGATTCTGGACTCACTGCTTAAAGCTTTGTTCAAAAACGTGGGTACAAAGAGCAATCCTGTCGCTCTCCAGTTGTAATTAATCATTGTAATTAATCTTTATGCTAATAAGTGCCTCGAATAGCTCAGTGGCAACCAGAGCACTTCAGATATGTGACATTGCCACCCACTGACCCCGGTGATTCCATCCACAGACATCAGCTGCTGTTCCCATTATTCCAGGCTACTCTCTGGGAATTAATATTTAGCTCAGGGTGTCCTTGTCCCTCCTTTCTGAGGGTGCCTAACAGCTCAGTGCTGCTCTGCTGCCACCTGAGCATCCCCACTCTGCTTTTTGGAACCCCATCCCCTGCCTGACATCAGAGATTTAACCTTATCTTGCACCCAACGCTCAGACTTTGCTGCTTAAATGCTTAATCCCCCCACCAGAGGGAAAGGGAAGAGGTTTAATCATTAATAACTGGGATTTCTGAGTTTCATCCCGGATCAGCAGGGTGAAGCATGAAAGGAAGGGATCTGAAAGGAGAAAGGAAGGGATCTGAAAGGAGAAAGGAAGGGATCTGAAAGGTGAAAGGAAAGGATCTGAAAGGAGAAAGGAAGGGATCTGAAAGGAGCTGTAAGTACCTTCCTCCTCTTCTTCAGCCTCTTCTCCTCCCGCTTCTTCCTCGCCTTCCTCCTTCTCCTCCTCCTCACCCTCTTCTGCAGGAGCTGCCTTGGCCTCCCCTGCCTTGGCAGCCTCGATTGTCTCCTCTATCTCAATCTGCTCCTCCTGCACGTGGCTGGAGTAGTAGGTGGGGAAGGCTCGTGTTGTCATCAGGTAGGAGCTGGACTGGAGGCCGGTGTAGGCAGATCTGCCGAAGCTGGGGGCACTCTGGGTGTAGCCACTGGTGATGCTGCCAACGCTGGTGAAGCTCAGCCTGGTTTCTTCCCCTTCCAGCAGCTTCCTAGCAGGGAAAAAAAAATAAATATACAGGGCTGGGTTATTCTGCAGCAGGTGCAGCTACAGAGCAGGAAAGTGGGGTGCTTTGAGGCTTGAGGAGTGCAGAGTTAGCCCTGAGTTAATAACTTGGGGCAGTGCTACACTGCCTTCCTGGAATGATTGATGAATTTACATTTTTCCTCGCTAGAAGAGACAGGAAAAAGCCCTCTAAAATCAGGTTCCTACAGCAGGTGAAGTCAGAGGAGTAGTTTGGCAGCCTGCAGGGTTTCCCAGAGCGAGGCAGAGCCAACCATTTGAGGTTTAGCTGCTCTAACCCTTCTCTGTTGGCTTCCTCAGTATTCCCCCTTGTGGCATTCCCAGAAACTCTGCTTCAGCATCAGAAATGCCTCGCAGGAGCTGGGACAAACCATCCCACAGCCATCCAGCAGCAAGTGAAGATATTCCCTTGGCAGATCTGCAAGCGGGAAACAAAGCCTATGCTCTTCAGGGGCATTCGAGGGATCTCTGAGAGCCAGAAATCTGCACTGAGAAGTTGCACTGCTACAAAAATCTCTTCACTGAGCAGAGAGTGGGTATTTTTATGTGGGAAGATGGAGAAGGGAGATCATGGATTGCCAAAGGTAAAAATTCTGGATGTATATACATCCAGACTATTGCACTCACTGAAAATTCTGCTTGAAAGAATTTTCCCTCAAAAGCAAACAAACAAACAAACAAACAAAATATCCCAGTTTCTCCCAAAGCACAACAAACAAAGAGAATCTGATTAAACCCTGACACCTATCCATGGAAATTCCTGCTGGAGGAATGACAAGTAACGTGGATTCTCTGGAAGAGAATGGGAATCTGATCCGAGTTCTGGCTCCCTGAAACATCCCCCACCGTACCTGTAAGCTGCAATCTCGATGTCCAGGGCCATTTTCACATTGAGCAGATCCTGATACTCCTTCAGGTACCGAGCCATTTCACTCTTTGTGGTTCTCAGCTCGTTCTCTAATTTGTTGATCGTGTCCTGTCGAGTGTAACGGCACAAAATTCTCAATTCTTCCAAGTCTAGCAATAATTACACTGGATTTCCCCAATCCCATTAATTTAATCTTCCTCTAGCAGATAGAAAAAAAAAAAAAAAAGGACAGCTCCCACTCCACCCTGAGCCAAAAAGGCAACATTTAATGCCTTCCCTGGCAGGGTTTTCCCACCCCTGTATCTCCACTGCTATTTGCCATAAAGAGTCCACATGAAATCTGTGTATAATTTCATTTGGGTTTTAGCCTCTCTGTTCTTTCTCTACTTTTAGCTTAACTTTTTTTTTATTATTATTAAGGATATCCACCAAGTTGTACTCGATGATCCTTGTGGGTCCCTTCCAACTCCAGATATTCTACAATTCTATGGGATTTTTTAATAAGAATCTGGTGAAAGCTGTATTGGTTTACAGATCCATTCTTAGTAGCTCTGGGGCATTTGGCACAACGATTTCATGACACCTCCCAGTTTAGACACACAACACAGCCCTGGCACGAGCTGGCAGCAATGCCCCATGTCCAGGATCAGATGGATCCACGGTATTTATAGCTCTGGGGCATTTTGCATCACAATTTTGGGATAACTCGGGTGCGGCAGAGGTACAGCAGGAGCATCTCTGGGATTCCATCTCCGGGATGCTCCTGACAACCTCCCCCTTCAAACCCACAAACCCCCTCCACCTGCGGGGACCCTTCACACCTTGAGGTCCCTCACCTGCAGACCCCCCCCATCCCCGACCCCCCCTCCCTTCCATCACCTGCAGGGCGGAGATATCCGCGCTCTGCTTCTCCTCCAGCTCCTGCAGCTGCTTCTCCAGCGCCTCGTTCATGCCGCGGGTGGCCTCGATCTCCAGCGTCTTGGCTTTGAGGAGGCGGCGGCTCTCGGACACCTCGTCCTTGGCGGCCCGCACGGCGTCGGTGTTCTTGGCAGCGCTCTCGCTGAGCACGGTGAAGCGGCTGCGGAACCACTCCTCGGCGTTCTGCATGTTGCGAGCCGCCAGCTTCTCGTACTGCGCCCTGATGTCGCGCAGGGCCGCGGACAGGTCGGGCTTGGCCGACACGTCCATCTCCACCGAGAGGTGCGCGTACTGGATCTGCGCCTGCAGCTCCGCCAGCTCCTCCTCGTGCACCTTCTTGAGGAAGGCCAGCTCGTCCAGCAGGCTGTCCACCCGCTTCTCCAGCTCCGCCCGCGCCAGCGCCGCCTCGTCCGCGCCCTTGCGCACCTCCAGCAGCCGCGCCTCGGCGTCCTCCCTGCTCAGCACCTCCTCCTCGTAGCGAGCCTGCAGCCCCCGCAGCGTCTCCTCCAGGCTCTCCCGCTCGCCCTGCAGCGCCTGCTTCTCGCTCGTCGCCTCCTCCGCGGCCAAGCGCAGCTCGCGGATCTCCTGCTCGTAGAGGGCGCGGAAGCGGGAGGGCTCGGCGTGCTTCTGCCTCAGCACCAGCAGCTCGGCCTCCAGCACCTTGTTCTGCTGCTCCAGCTCGTGGACGCGCTCGATGAAGCAGGCGAAGCGGTCGTTGAGGTCCTGCAGCTGCGCCCGCTCCTGGCTGCGGATGGACTTGAGGTCGTTGCTGATGGCGGCCACCTGGCTGAGGTCCAGGCTGTCCACCGAGTGCAGGAGGGAGCCCGAGGCGCTGGATGTGGCATAGCTGCGCCGCACGGACACGGAGGACACGGGCGCGGACAGGCTGGAGTACGCGGAGCGAGCCGAGCCGAAGCCGCCGGCGCTGCGCACCGACACGTGGATGCGCGGGCTCTCCGCGTACCGCCGCTTGTAGGACGGGAAGAACGGGTCGTAGCCGTACGAGCTCATGGTTGCGGACAGGAGAGAACCCCGCTCTGCGGCGGGGCGATGCCCCGGAGCCGGTATTTATCGGCGGGGATGGGGATGGGGAGGAGCGCGGCGGCACCGGCGCGGTGAGGAGGATGCGGGGAGGGGACTGGCCGCCCCGTCACGGCGGGGAGGGGATGCCTGGACCACTCAGGGCATCGTCGCGGGGAGGGGCTGCCCCGCCCCCGGCGCTCTGAGGTGATGCCTGGAGCGCTCCGGGCATCGTCTCGGTCAGGTCCGCTCCGGGTTGCTCCGGGCGTCGTCTCATCGCGGTGATGCTCGGAGCGCCCTGGGCATCACCGCGGCCACGGGGGGGCTGTGGTCGGGCTGCTCTGGAACGGCCCTGCTCGGACCTAACTGCCCTCCAGGTCCCCTCTGGGAGGACACACAGCCCTCTCTGCACCTCAGAACCCCCAGACACGTGTAAATAGCATTTTTTCCCCCTTCAGTTTGCAGTTCCCACAAGGCACGAGAACCCTTCCAGCCCCTGCATCCTCACCATGTCCTTTGTTGCAAGTGGTTCCTGATCACCAGGTAATTACAGATTCCATGGGCAGTTTGGGTTGGGAAGGACCTTAAAGCCCATCCAGTGCCACCCCCTGCCATGGGCAGGAACACCTTTCACTAGCCCAAGCTGCTCCAATCCCCATCCAACCTGGCCTTGGACACTTCCAGGAGAAGCCTGGCTCTGCTCTTTGTTCTTTCATTACATGAAAGAAGCAGCAAACACAGGGATGCAGCAATACCTGCTTACCTGGCTTGGCTTCCTCCCTTCCTGAAGATTCCCTGGAGCCAAGTCTGAGACAGGGATCATAGGGACTGAACCTTTATCCTTTCCTAATCTGGCTCCTACAGAGATTAAAACTGGACAGCTGCATTGCAGCTACCTCACAGGCAGGTTGGGAGCCACTGGTGGATTCAAACAAGGCAGTATTTCTGTAGCAGAGCTTCCTCAGAAGGAGGGCAGGGCCGTGTTGAGCACAGACTGCACGGGGTGCTCAAAAAGGCCGCGGTAAATTCATCTCCCTGAGCCAGGAGGGCAAACAAAGCAGACTCTTCAAAGTCTCCCCGAGCAAGGAATAAATGTAGGTGTGGACTGGGGGACATTTATGGAGAGAGGCACCACAGAAGTGCTTCGTGGCTTCCTGCAGAAAGGGGGAGGACTCAGAAATGTGCCTGAATTAATCTGCCTGTCACTAATTGCAAGGCACTCGGGTGTTTCTGGCACAAAGAAGTGTTTGCTGAATACCAGTCACTCACTGAAGGCAGAGCAGGGTTGATTCAATGTGTTCCCTGCTATTTCCTGGTGACCCCCAAACAGGACATTACCTGTTGGGTGGCATCTCTTCCCTAAATTTCAGGGCTATTTAAAAATGAGGGTTATTAAGCTGGGAAGGGCAGTGGCCTCTCAGAGGTAACAGGGCTGAAATCTCTCCTTCACCTGAGCTGTACCAAGAGCTCCTAAAGGCCTGAGAGTCACCAGACCCCAGTACCCCAGTTCTGGGGTGCTCAACAAGCTGAAACACCTCTCCTCATGCCAGTGGATTTATGCTAATCACCCCCACGTCAACTTGAGCACGAGATTTAATTATTAATGCTATCATTTATTAATAAATCATATACCTCAGCTGCACTTCAGGTCCCCAGCAAAACAAGCTCTGTAATTGTAGGCTGTTAATATTCTTTCCCACGTTGTTTTAGGGAGGGAAGAGGAGTGGAAAAGCCTTTCCTCTGTGCCAGCAGTGTGTGCCAGGAGGGGTGGAAGGTGTGTGTGCAGACAGCCCTGCAGGGTAGAGTTTCCCTGTGACTCAGAGCTAAGGAAGGAGCTTTGCTACTCCAAGGGAAAGAAAGCTCCTCCTGGAGGCATCCTAATTCCAACCCTTGTCTTTGCAGGGCCAGGGCAGTGCTGACTGAATTCCTCATTCCCTTGGCCTCCACTTCAGTGCTTTTTGCCATTCCTGGAAGTGTCCAAGGCCAGGCTGGAGCAACCTGGGCTAGTGGAAGGTGTCCATTAATATTTAGATTATTACTATCCCATAAAGCTCTGAGGGAGCAGGGAATCAGGCACTGCCTGCTTTAATTAATTTCTATTTAATTGATTTACGTAATGATATAATTTAGATTTAATTTATTTGATGTTGAAAACATTCCTTCCATAGCTCTGACGTGTTCTACAACCCAATATATAAAATGAGATATATATATATATATATAAAAAGAGATCTATGTCCCTCAAAGAGGAACTAACACAGAGCAAAGCAGGATGAAGGAATCTCCTTCCCCAGAGCTCTGTAATTGTGAATAAATCAGCGACAATTCAAAAATCAGCACCCAGTGGCACCGTGTTATGGATTGCTGGATTTTTATGGATCAGAGGAGTTCTGGAGGAGAAAGGGGAGAACTGGAACAGGTCCAGTATAGCAGTCACTGCTCTGTGCCATATTTAGGGAATGCTGCAGCTTTAGGACCTGCAGGTCCTTGTCCCTGTGCTGAACACACCTGAAAGCTGCTGATGTGTTTTACCAACACTTTACACGTCAGGGAACCATTTCCTTCCCCTTGTCCCGAAATCAGGAACGTGTTTTTGTCTCGGGTGATACCAAAATCTCTGCAGGAGCTGAACTGAAATGGGCAAATGAAAATGCTCTGACGGGCTTTGATGAATTGGAACTAATCTTACATTTCAGGAATTCTTCTTCCTCCCTTCCAAACAGCCCCTTTTAATATGAGACAACACTAAGAGCAATTTCAAAGCCCACACAGATTTTTGTCTGCGAGGACTGAAATCCAATATCTGGAAGACTCAGAAGAAATGCAAATAAGTGTTTAATTTCTTTCTTTCTGAACCCCTCTTTGCTCTGTTTGTGCCATATATAGCAAGTGCCTGAGCAGCTTTCATTATTTTATTATCACTTGCACCCATTTCTGAGCACAGCAACAGCAATTTGCTCACTTTGAGTTTCTTCTGTCTCTTGATTACAGGAGTTGCAGGAAACAGGCAGCCAATTCTTTCATCTGAGCTCCACCAGGGAATGCTTAATTAGAAGATTCATTAGCTTTGTTTACTCCCTGGATCAGGACTCCAAGCTGAGACACAGCATCTGATGGCAGAGATCCCTCCTCGTGTCTTCAAGGGTTGGTTCTTCACTCCCAGAGTCCATTCAGTGGATGTTTTGCTTTTGGTTCCAGGAATGAAATGTAAACTGAAAGGGTTTGGGGCAAATCCCAGAGTGGTGTAAAGATCATTTAATTCCACCCCTGCCATGGGCAGGGAATCTTCCACCAGCCCAGGTTGCTCCAAGCCCCATCCAACCCAGCCTTGGACACTTCCAGGGATCCAGGGGCAGCCACAGCTTCTCTGGGCAAAGAAAACTCCCCCATTTTACCAGCTCAGAGCACTGAAAAAAACCCCCAACCAACCCCCTCAGCCCATTTTGAAGGAGATCATTTACTAATCTGCAAAGTCTCATCACTTTGATTGGACCTTCTGCCAACGTGAGGAGAGAGTTGTTGTTTGGGGCTTGTTGTGCTGTAAAACCTGTGCTTGGGCAGCTGGAGATGGCAAGAACAGGAAGAATTTAATAGCCCAGAGGCAGCAGGGTATACATTTCCCAGTTTTCCCGTTTTTGCTGAGCACAGAGTGGCCGTGCCAGCTGCAGTCAGTCCTGCTGGTGATGGCTGGGAGAGGGGAAACTGCATTTACAGCACAGCTGAGAGCATGTGAAGGCTCAGAACGCAGTCAGGGACTCGATTTCCTCCCTAAAACCTTCCAGAATGAGTGAAAAATAAAGGTAAAATGTGGGTCAGAAGGAGGAAAGTGAAGTGAAGCACAGGGAGTTCCAGATTTCCAGGAGATGTCCTTCCTTTGATCACGGAATGGGGAGGAACAGTTCAGAATACTTCCCCTGTCATTCAGTCATTTAAATCTCTGGGATGTTTTTCTATCTCTGGGCTTTTTTTCCATCTCTGGGATATTTTTCCACCTGAAAGCCACGTGGGGTGGGCACAAAGCCCCCTTTTGGGGTGTGGATCACCTCCTCCCCCCCTACGAGCAGGGACAAGCATTTCTCAGGAGGATATAAATAGCCCTTTTTTTCCTGGCCTGGCATGTGCTCCTGCCCATAAAACACAGGGAAAAAGGGAGCAATAAAGCTGTCTGAGGGCTGTGCTGCAGTGGGGGGGGGAGGGGGAATGGAGTCAGCTGGATTGGCTCAGCTCTGCAGTAGAGGAAGAAAAAAATCCCCAAATTTCTGCAGCCAGAAAGGCCATCCTGCATTCCCCCCCCCCAGACCCCTGGTGCTGGATCTGCTTCTTCAGGAGCAGAGGGCAGGGTGGGATGGAATAGGAAGTGCCTCCACAGCTCTGGTTGGATTTATTATTATTCATTTAATATCTGGCCCAGCTGGGATGAACCTTTGGGAAAGCTTAGGGAGCTCTCTGAGCCTCCATCCCATCATTTCAGTGGTTCCAGGGGCTGGGAAAACACTCTTTTCCACTAAACCATCAAACCAGAGGTGGGGTTTGTGCCAATTTGAGTCGCTCCACTTGCATCTGTCCAGGCATCAAAGTTCTGCAGTGCCAATAAAGCCCTTTCAGGGTCAGTTAAGACCCAGGTTTGTCATCAGGAGGGGGGAATGTGCTTTATGAGATTTTGGGGGGGGGAGGGGGAGATTTTGTACAAGCTGGGGATATGCATTTGTGCTTTTGAGCTCGGGGAGAAAAGACTTCAAGAGGACTTTTTATGATCCCAAGATTTATTTTTAATGATTCTATTATGATTTAAGACAACTTTTTTTCGGTTTCAGGAGAAGATACCCGGCTTGATTTTTGGAGCTCTCGCTCATCACAGAAAGCAGATCCTTGAATACTTTTTGTACTTTTTAACTTTGGCTCCATTCATCTGGGTTTTTAATCTTCCTTTTTCTTTGCAGTGTGGACATGAAGACAGCAGAGAGGAGACTGTCCCATTCCCCAGGGACATCTTGGGGAAACAGCTCCTGCTGTTGCATTTATTGCAGTGATTTGGGCTGGTTTCCACTCCTTTGAGCTCAGAAGTGGCTGTCCCTGTCACTGATGTCACCTTTAAAGCTGATGACATATGATGTTGGGGTTGAGAGCTGCTCAGAAAGGGGGTTGGGTGCTCTGAGCCCAAGAAGGGGAAGGTGTTGTTGCAGCTCCTGGGGGGAGCAAAGGCCCAGGCAGGGAGGTGCAGGAGAATTTTTGGGCTGTCTCCTGCAAGTGTGGGATGGATGAGGGGGAGGAAAGGCTGAGGGAGGAGTTATTTCTCCCAGAAGTGCAGCTGATGAGTAAGAGAGGAGGCAGCAAACGGAGCTCAGCGGCCCCCGAGGCGCTGCCGAGTTCAGAGGAGGGGAAACAAAACCCCACCAAGAACACACTGCAGGTTCATTCAGGCTGGGCAGGAGTGTCCAACTGCACCTGGAGCTGCCACCCGTGGGATCTGAGCTCAGTCCTTCCTTCAGGGGGCTTGGCACCCCTGGGAGCAGCCTGCAGGGAAAGGCACGGTGGGAGAGGATGGAAAGGATGCAGGAAGGGGATAATGCTGGCTTTGCACTTCCCCAGGGGAAAAAAAAACAACAGGAATTTGGGGCTCCCTGTGCTCCTCCAGCTGGGAATTCACCCCCTGGGCAGCTGCAATTTTGGGGGCAGAAAGTCCTTTTCGTGGATTTTTTCCCAGGGAGGAGAGAATGAGCTTTCAGGAGGGTCTCAGGCAGGGGTGTCAGGGAGGCAGCAAAACCTCGAGCAGAGTTTCTCTGGGCACCCCCAGGGAAGGAATGGGACGTGGGAAAAGGGGAATCTGGGCTTTAGCAAGTGGAAAAGGAAGGAGCAAACCCTCTGGCAGCCGCCCTTGGCTTTTTCCAGCCGTGGTGGTTGGACCCTGGGCTGGATTCCCTACAGGAAAGGGGATTTGGGGATGGAGAGAGGTTTGTTTGAGTGAGTGCTGTCAGAGTTGCTCAGGGAAAGCGTTTTGCTCCATCTGCCTCCTCCCTCCTCCCTCTGGAAAGCTGCTGCTCCTGCAGCAGGTCCAGCTCCTGGCAGAAGTTCAACACTGCACCAGCTTGGAAGGGAGAGGAGAAGGGAGGGAGGGAGAGAGGAGGAGAGTCCCGCAGAAAGGAGGAGCCACCACGGCTGCCTTTGGCCGGGAGCCGAACTGCTGCAAGCGAGGAAAAGGCTGGGGAAGAGCCAATTTCCCCTTTTCCATGCAGCAATGCCTGCTGTGCCCCGGATTCCAGAGGGTTAAGAGGCTTCCAGCGGCCTCAGCACCTGCAGACCTCCCTCCAAGAGCTGGTGCTTGTGCTTTAAACTCCACAAAACTCCCCCAGAAAGCTGGTGTTTGTGCTTTAAATGACATAAAACCCTCCCCAGGTCGCCCAAAATGATTCAGCAAGGATCAAGATATCCGTGGGAGCAGAACAATTTTGTCCCAGAGAAGGTGGAGGGTTTTTTCCCCAAAAATTTTCAGAGAGGAAGGGCCAAGTAAAATTTGGTGAGGGGGAGGGAGGAGAAGAAAGCCCATTTAATTCCTAAATCAGCAAAACTCGAGAGGAAGGTGGTAAATAAGGAATAGGCAGAAAGGTGGGATGGGAACAGATGGAAAAGCAAGGCAAGAGTGGGCTTTGTGTCCCCCTGGCTCCTCACAGCCTTTGCAGAGCTCTGAGGTCCTGGACACCAAGTGCTTCTCCCCAGCACGTCCAGCTTGCAGGAACTGGGCCCAGTTGTGCACTGGGAGTGGGAAGAGCCCGAATTCCCACCCTGCTCGGCAGGAAGGGGTCAAGTCCTGCCCAGCCCTCCCACCTTGTGGGAGCAACTCTGCTGTGTCAGAGCCCACCAACCCACGGGCCCCTCTGTGTGTCCCTGCTGGAGCAGAGCTGTGTGGGGCTGGAAAATTGGCACATTTCCCCCCCCCTTTTTTTTTTTTTTTAATTTTATTCGTCCCGTGGCCGTTATTAAATCGGGGGGGTGAGAATCGGGGGGAGGGATCAGCTGCTCTCAGCGAGTGGGAGGCGATCCCGGCAGGGTGGGAATTCGGAGCATCCCTGCGGCTCCCGGGGGGTGCAGGGAGGAAGGTGGGGATGTCTCAGCTCAGCTCTCTGTGGGATAGGGGGGGTGAGGGTCTCTCCTGCAGGAATTGCCTCTTTCCATAGGGAAAAGGAGGGGGGGAAATGGGCGGTGGCTGCTGCCGTGTGCCCTCTTTGCCGCAGGATGATGCTGAGTCACTCCTGCAGCGCCTGCTCCTCCCTGTGAACTTCCCAGGCTTTCCTGCTCTCCCGCAGTGCAACTCACGGAGACAGGCTCATTCTTCTGCTTCTGTTTTTCCCTCTCCCTCTCTCATTTTTTTCTCCCTCCCCCTCCCTTTCTCCCAATCGAAAGGAAAGCATCGCTCTAAAATAAAAATGTCTCTCTGCAGCTGCCATGAGGTGATGCTGAATCTACCCCCTCCTTTGGTAATGCATCTTCTCGTTGTTCCTCCAGAGAGCAGCAATAATATTTGATGAATCCAGAGGATGCTGCAGCAATTTTCCTCTTTAAAAGAGCCCTCCAGGGCCCTGAATCAGCAGTGATTATCCATCGGGCTGACATTTCTTGGAAGAAGGGCTGGGGCAGGGGAAACGGGGGGGGGGAGTTTTTTTTGGTGTGTGTTGCTGGAACAGGCAGCAATAAAACCCTCTGTGCTGCTGGGAGCCAAGTCTAACCTGGGACAAACCTGGACCAGTAGAAGGGGTGAAATGAGGTGGGATTTAAGGTCCCCTCCAACCCAAACCATCCTGGGATGATTGTGTGGCTCTTGTCAGGGGGATGAGAGTTTATTCCTTCCAGCCCTGTCCTGAACTATCCTAAAACCTTCCTCCATTTTATTCCACTTGATTGATAATAGAGCAAAGCACTGTCTTATTCTGGAGCTTTTAATCCCCAGCTCTCGAGATGCAACACAAACACCACTCAGCTTCAAAAGACATTTTGGATTATCCTGGCTAATTATTAGGCAGAGTTCACTTAAAAGCGGCCCTGGCAATGGTTTCTAAAGATGTTCCTCTTTTCTGTGGGTTCCATTCCACGTGCAGCAGCTGCAGCATTTTTAATCCAATTTATTAAAGGACGTAGACCTGGGCTCTATTAAATTATCTGCCCATGAGAAATGGGGCGTAGGAAGGGACCATCAGCAAATGCCACGTGCTGAGCTCAGCCCTGTCCAGGAGATGAGTGATGAGCACAGACACATTCCCCATTTGTGGGGTGACCTCCCATGGAAGGGAATTAAGGGGTCACCTCCCCCACTGCTGATGGAGAGCAGGGGATGGGGGGGTTGGGAGGGGCCCAGGCAGATGCAGAGCTGTGTGATGGATGGGTCTGATTGCAGGGGGAACAATGGCTGAGGGGCAGGGTCGTGCTGAGGATTTACTCCAAATTTGATGAGCTTTTGCACCCAGCAGGAGTTCTGCCATCAGTTGGAAAGAGCAGGATAAGGCCCAACATCAGATACCAGGGAATGTTGCTGGTCCAGAATTTTCCTGCTTTTTTTTTTTTTTTTTTTACCAGCAGAGCCACATTTGATGAGACTCTTTCCTTCAAGTGCTTTCCACTGGAGTGGCTCAGTCCTGCTCAGGCTACTTTTGTCCAGACCACCTGACCCTGCTTGGCTTTTCAGGGCTATTCAGTGTCTCCCACCATAATTTCCTGGCTTAGAACTGGCCTTTAGTGTTCCTCCACAGGAGAAATAACACATAAAATCAAGAGGGAAGCTTGTCTACATCATAATTGCTCACAGGCAGCAATCTGGAGTCGTATTTCAGGTTCCATTTCACTCTTAACTATCACCAGTCATGCCACAGAAGCTGCCTTTGCTGTTGGATTATTGCTGCTCTTTCCCCACGGATGTTTTTGCCCCCTGGTCACTGATTAAATGTGCTGCCCCAGGCACAAATAAATGCAGGGAATCAGGCCCTGCAGCTGATCAAGGGTTGGGAGCCTGCAGATCACTTTGCAAGGGCAGCTGCTCCTGTGGGCTCAGCAGATGTGGCTGCAAGTCGGGGTTTTTGCATGAAAATGGGATTTAAGAATAAACCACCCCCTGACCCGTGGCAGTGGACACAGGGACTAAATATCCACTGGCAAAGCAATTAACTCCCATCAGCTGGCCTGGTTCCCACCCTGCAGGGAGCAGGTGAAAGCTGGGCAGTTGTGATGGAGATGAACAGTTTGGAGCATCTTCTACCACGCCACAACAATGATTTATTCCCTTCCCCCCTCGCTGTGCAAAACTGCACGTTTTATTTTTGCCAATCAGCAAAATCCCTTTTGTCACTTCTTGACGTTCCCAGGCACGACATTTTGACATGCTAATAATAACCCTCTCGAGGCTCCTTCCCAACGTAGAGATGGTATCACAAAGCTGAAATCAATGAAGGAAATAGATTTGTCCAAGTTTTGTAGGAGAAGCACGAGCCCTGACTCCCCCGGAGAAATTGTACATTTACAAGGCAAGTAAATAAGGGAAGAAGTTTTGCCCAAAATGACACAGGGCAGGGAGGAAAAGTAACCAGAACCTGGGTGTTATTCCCAGTTATCCATGAGCTGATGCTGCTTTCCCTCCTTAAATCCCACATAACAGTGCAGGAGCACAACTCCAGTGCTGTGATCTCACCCACCTAATGCCTCATTCAGCAAGTCCTAATATATTGTTCTCTCCTAAAGCAGCTTAAAGCTTTCTGGTTTGATCCAACCCCAGCAGTGGTTGAAGCCCACAGACACTGCACTCACCTTGTGCTCCAAATATCTCTCTATTAAACCCCCTCAGTGCTGCTTATTCCTGCAAGCCCAAGTGTCCTCTCTCTGTTCCCCCAGCTGATGCTTCCTCAGGTTCCCTCTTGCACATTTAGAACAAAATTGCTCCTTTTGAAATGCAAAACAGCGGCAGGAGCTGTTGGGGGGGGGGGTGAGAATTCGGAGTCTGGAGCTGTGATGAATCTTAATTTTAATAACAGGTGGGTTGACAGACATGAAAGGAGGAGCTTTTGAGGGAGAGAGGGTTTGTCTCTTAATCAGCAGGCTGGTGATGGTATTTTGTTGTCAGCCACGGTGGCTTTGAACCATCACGTTCCAGTATAAATTACATTTCAGCCTGAGCTGTTCACACATCCCAGGTTTTGAAGGATGGGGATAAAACAAGAATCATCCTAGAGGGTTTCAGTTTCTGGTTCCAAGTCACCCAGGGCCAAATGCTGCTGCTTTGATTTCTCCTTTAGCCTCAGGACGTTGTGCCAGGGGAGGTTCAGGGGAGATCTTTGCCTTTTCTCTTCCCTGAGATCGTTTCTTTTTTGTGTCTGCAGGACTGTCAGTGGCTGAGCTGTCCAGAGACCTCCAGTGACAGCAGAACATGACACAGATAACAGCAAACAAACTGACCTTCTGTATCGTGTGTCAATGCACCAAACAGCTCTGTCCTTTTGCAAAGAACTCTTCCCTTGCTCTTCCCTGCTTTTTTTTTTTTTTCAATTTTTTTTCCACTAATGGAGTTTAATGTAGATACTCCAGGTTTCTATTTTGACACCTTTATGTCCCAAGCTACAGATTTTCCAGCCCTGAGTGGTTATTCCAAGGAGAAAAGCCAAGGGCTGCTGCGTGGAATTCCACATTCTGAGACCAACAGTCCAGTGGTGGTTTAATTAATCCCCCATCCTTGTGATATCTTGGAGCAGAATTCTTAAAAGCCCTTTAGTCCTCTACAAAAAGACCTACAGGAAAGATCCTTTATTTTGTGCAGCTCATTTATTAAAAAGATGATTTATTTCCATATTAATTTGTGAGGCAATTTCACCCTTTCCCCACCACAGTCTCTGTTTTCACCTGTGTTTCCATCCTTTCTGCACCGGTCACCTCAGGGCACTGACCTCATCCCCAACAGCTCCCATTTTAAACTGAATTACATAATGCCAGGCAGGGTGGGTTGTTTTTTTTTTAGGAGTATTTTATTTCCTTTTTAGACCAAGGCTAAGTAAGGAAAAGGCTGAAATGCCTGAGGGCCTGCAAATCCAACCCTGCAGGAGCTGAGCTTTGAAAGGCATCGACACCACATTGCTCAGGAAAATCCCAGGCAGGCACCAAAGGGAGCAGGATCAGGGATCTGGATCCTTCCTTTAATACCAGCCCCTTGCTGACACAATTTACAGAGCCTTCAGTGAATCAGCACCTGTCCAGAGGAATTCCTTCCCAATATCCCATCTAATCCTGCCCTCTGGCAGTGGGAACCATTCCCTGTGTCCTGTCCCTCCATCCCTTGTCCCCAGTCCCTCTCCAGCTCTCCTGGAGCATCTTTAGGCCCTGCAAGGGGCTCTCAGGTCTCCCTGGATCTTTCCCTTCTCCAAGCTGAACGATCTTGGGATTGTTCCTGATTCAGGCAATGATGGAAGCCAAGGCTTTTCTTTCTTCTTTATTTCTTCTAACCCAGCCCCAGCCCAGTTTTCCCCCCCCGAGGTGCTCTTGAGCTGTCACACCTTCCCAGGGCACTCATTTTGGCTGCTTCCCTCTGTGAGGGGAGTCTTTCAGAAAGGAATATTTCCCCCCTGCTGCATTTGGGCCTCTCTTGCACGGGAGGGAGGGCAGGAAGGTGGGAGTTGTGAGATTTCTGCAGTGCCTCCCTGCTGTCCCTGCTGCAGAGTCATTAATAACGTCCCCGAGCTTCCTCAGCAGCCTCAGAATCTGGGCCGCCCTTCACAGGGGGGGGAGAATAACGCTGCTTTGGCTCTTCCCAAATCCAAACAGGTCTGACCTCTGGGACTGCTCTAATTTCAGAGCAGGTGAGCCACAAAACACCCTGGCCACGATTCCTCAGCTCCCTGCCCCGGGCTCCACTCCACGGCAAGGAAGGACAGCAATCCAAGGGACATTTCTGTGTGGGATTCATGGATTTGTTCAGTAATCCAGGCACAGGTTTTGGTCTCGGAGAGAAATTTGGGTCAGCTGCGAAATTAAAAGTCCAAGGGGCTCCTGTAGGCAATGCTGGAGTTCAGCCCAGGTCCACTTTTCCTACCTCCTCCTGAGCTTTACTGAAGTGGAGCTGGATTTACAAATAGCTTATTTATTTATTTATTTATTTATTTATTTTAATCAAAAGTTTAATCAAAACCCATAAAGAGAATTTTTGTGGAGGCTGTGCCTCAGTTTACCAGATAACCCCAAGATGGGGCTTGGGAAAACTGCAGTGTCATCCCTGCCTTGGAGTGGAGGTTTGCAGGGAGGATCCAGGAGTGAAGATTCCCAGGCAGGCACCTGAAACCCCGTTCCCTGCAGCAAACAGAGCAGAACAACAACCCAAAACATCCTTCAGTATATTTATATACGTGCGTGTATAAATGGAAAACTTTGTTCTGAGGGCAGGCAACACCCAGATCGCTCACAGCCCGAGTTTCCTGCCTCTGAAAGTGAATTTTGCCTGCATTTTAGAGGCAGTTTGCCCTGAAAAGAGTTAAGCTCTGGGTCTGACGCCAGCATTGCAGCAAGGGGATGGAATGAGCCTGAAGGGCAGCACGATGGATGTGCTGCATCTTTAACAGGGTGTGCCCAGCCACTTGCTGCAGTCTCTGCTGCAGTGAGGCTGGAACTGGGCTCTGTCTGCCTCCTTAACCCCTTTATTTAAGGAGAACTGGGGGCTGGGGATCATCCTCACACCTGGATGGTCGATCTGAGACAACAATTAAGAGTGTGAATGAAGGGTGAGAAACTTCTCCCAGCTCTGCCATCCGCTGCCCCTCTCAGGGCAAGGGAACTTTTCACTGCCCCTTTGGTGCTTTGGGGAGTGAAAAGGTTGGGATGGGTGTGGACGAGGAGGCAGCCAGAGATGTCAGCATTGCCCTGGGAGGAACCTCACAGGTCATCCAACCCCCCCTGCAGCACTTGCTGAGCTGGGCACTTGCAAGGAGGAGATAATTTGGCTGCTGGCTTTCCTTGAGATTTTTTTTTGAACAGCCCTTAAACCCATTTTTACACGTGGGCAGAAAAGGTGCTGCTGCTAAAAGCACTGAGGAGCAGGTTTTAGAGGATTAAAAGGCAAATTGTATTGAAATTGCACCTGCAGTCACTGGGGGTGTGATGGTTTAGGGACACAAAGCTTTCTGCAGTCTCCAGAAAACATAAAAACAACCATCCTTGAGAGAAAAAAAACCCTCGGGAATTCGTGTCTCATGGACTCGGTAGACAGTGTTTGCAGTTATTTTTACACCAAAAAGGAGACGTTTTCTTAGCCCACCTTGTGATTTTTTTCCAGCTCAAAGTGCTGCTCTCAGAAGAGTTCCAATGCCACCAGATGTATTTGCTGCTTCAAATCTCACCCTTTTTCAAACTGAGGATTTTGATCACTATTTGCACCTAAGCCTTGATCTGTCTTCTAAGAAACTGCAGATGCTTTTTCACCTAAATCCAGCAGCAGTATTTAACCACAACACATCTAATTTAGGTTACTGGTTTAATTGTAACCTGCACATTCGTGTTTCCAGCTCCTGCCTGTGCATGAGCTCAGGTGGAACCCTCCTGCCCCTGCGAGGGACTGGCTGAGGGATCGAGCCCTGCAATTAGAACGGGGCAGATGATGTAATTTCTGCTCGTCTGGGAAGAGTACCACTCGAGTTTCAGCCCTGGAAATGGGAATTGTTCGCTCTCTGGTGCCGTGAAAATTCCGAATCGCGAGTCCTGTGGAGCTGCTGCGGGAGGCAGAGCCATTGCACTGAGAGCTGATGGCCAGCACATTTATTCCCAAAGGGAAGTGCAGAGCCAGATTTCAGGGCTCTGATGGGACAGAACAAACAGTTCTGTGTCCCCCCCACTGAGCATCACCTGCCCCAACACCCAAACGCTGCTGATTCACCCTTCCCTCGCTGAGCTCTGGTGCCACCAAGTGCCAGTTCCCAGGCAGGGATCAGCCCTGCCACGCGCTTCCAAGCCACCTTCTGCAGGGAATCTGCACCTGGCAGGTGGGATCAGAGCTAAAATTATCTCTGAGAGCAGAGAAAATAAAAGGCTGGCAGTTGGGATTTACGGCGTGGACTCCTGCAAAGCCTTAAACCTCATTGCAGCTGCTGAGGACTCCTTCAGCCACCTTCTCAGCTCCAGTTTGTCACCTGAGGGGGCAGAAACAACGATTCAGGGGTTGATAAAGCAGGTAGAGATCCTACAGCACGGTTTAGACCCAAAAAGTACCAGATGCTTCATTCCCCAGCGTGTCTTTTCCCTCACCAGGCAAGAGATTTGGCAGATTACTCAGCAGAAATCTGGAGGGGTGGCCTGGAAGCCCAGGGCTGGATTTTGCATGCAGGGAAAGAGCTGGAAAGCTTTGTTCTGTTTGCCTTGTTCTGCAGGCAACAGAAAAAAAAAAAAGGAAAAAAAAAAGAAAAAAAGAAAGAAAAAAATAGAAAAAGAAAAGGAAAGGTCCCAGTGTGGAATTGTGGCAGCTTTAAAGCAGTGATGGTGAGACAATTCATCACAGGAAATGCATTAATCTTATGTAATGGTAGAGCAGCAAAGAGCCAGCGCTGACGTAAATAGGGAGCTGGAACATTTTTAGGTTTCACTCTTGAGTCTCAAGTGGATGTTTCTGCCAGGACTCGCTGTGCTGGCAGTTGGGTTTTTTTTTTGGTTGTTTTTTTTTTTTTTTTTTCTGCTCTCCCACTCAAGGTGATTCAGGTTTGTCCTGCATTCCTTCTGCTGTGCTGTGGGAAGGGAATGATGCCTGGGGTTTGGAGCTCAGGAAATGGATGGAAACTCTTCCACCAGTAAAGCTTTTTCTGAGTTGCACCAGTTCCAGCACTGTGTCCTCAAGAGCTGTGTCTTTTTTGGTTCTGTGGAACAACATTTGGGGTGTTCTATCCTGGCTGATTGTGACGTACTGCTGCAGCAGTGCTGCTAATAAGACTGGAATAGTTACACATGAAATTAAACCTGTCTTAGTGAAGAGTGGGAGCAGCCAAGACTGCAAACCAGCACATGGAAGAAATGCACCCCTTTTCTCTCCGCACAAAAGGCTCCATCCTTTTTGAGCAGTTTTGGGATGGTTTGGTGGTGTTTTTTGTTTTTTTTTTTTTTTTTTTTAAATTTCTTAAGCAGTCAGTGCCTCTAATTCATATCTAAAGGCTGAATCAATATTCAGCTGAAGGCTGTCATCTCTCTACTTCTCTTATAAAAGAATGTGCCTTGATTCTGGAACCCCACAGAGCTCAATCCTCCACCCTCAGAGCTGCTGTTGGGTCCAAGCACTTTGTCTTGCTCTGATTAGCCTTTGATTAGTAAAGCAATAATGTAATCAAGCCTTCCTGCCTTTCTCTGTGCAGTTTTGATGAACAGCTTAATGTCCTTACCCTGCTGTGTCAGACAGGAGTATTATTTGGGCTGAATTACTTGGGCAGGGGATTGACAATCTGCTCCTCTTCCACATCCATCCTAAACCCCTTAATTAAAACCCAGGCGAATAGGAAGGCAGAGAGCAGCTTCCTCTTAGCCACTCCAGCGAGTTACAAGTTGCCAGCGAGTTAATTTGATTTTCTTTTTGCTTGCTGGGTTGGTTCTTCGCTGCATGGAGCTCGAAGTGCCTGGCAACAGTGAGCTGACGTCAGTCCAGCCCTTCTGAGCCCCAGAAAATCCACTGCCTGCTCAGAGAGGGAGCCCCAAGGTCCTCTTGGAGGGGACAGGATGGGTCTGACGTTTCCTGGGAGCAGGGAAGTGAAAACACCAAGCTCGGTGTGGGTACAGGGCTGGGAAGTTTGTCCGCCGGGATGGAGGGGGGGGGTGGGGGTTCAAAATCCACAGCTTAAACGACTTTTCGAATTTCAGGCTGCCACTAGAGGCTTTGAAAAGCGAAGATCTGGGGGTGGTTGGTGTGAAGAGAGCCCTGACGGAGCCCCCTGACTCTGCAAACATCCCTGCCCAGCAAACACCGGCACAACTCGGTGCTGGGGCTCGCTCTCCACGCCGATGTCTTGGTGGCATCTAGTGTTGAATTCCTGCCACAGCGGCTCCTCGGGGCCGCAGGAACCTCCAGCATTTCGGGGATGAAGCGTTTTGGGTCCCTTTTTACGGGGAATGTCCGCTCCCACCCGAGGCTTGCAGGCTTAGACCTCTTAAAAGCACCCACGGGCCAAGGGGGATGCGCCTGAGTTGAAGGATGGGAGGGTTAGGGGAGATATTGGGGAGAAAATCTTCCCTGGGAGGGTGGGGAGGGGCTGGGATGGAATTCCCAGAGAAGCTGTGGCTGCTCCTGGATCCCTGGGAGTGTCCAAGGCCAGGTTGGAGCAATCTGGGCTAGTGGAAGGTGTCCCTGCCCATGGCAGGGGGTGGCACTGGATGATCTTCAAGGTCCTTTCCCACCCAAATCATTCCATCATTCCATGATTTCTAACACCCTCCTCCTCTCTACCTTGATTTTACCTTTGATGTGGATATTTAACGAGCCCTTTCTCAAACTCTGGTCATTAATTCTCACTCTTTGGGACCTCCACAGCCCTCAGCACTAATCTCCACTCCTCCCCAGCAGAGATTTTTTCCCCTCCTGGGCCAGTTGTAAAAGCTTGGCAAGCAGAGAGCACCAAGCTCTGCTCCCTTTTCCCTCTTCTGGTCCCTTTTCCAGCAGAAAAAAAGCTCTCCATCCAGCGTGCTGTGTCCTGTGGCTGATTCAAAGCCCATTTCAAGGCAGGGAGAACTGGTTTGCAGAGGACATTTAGAGCTCTCCAGCCCCTTATCAGCAGCACTGCAAGCAGCAGGCAGTGCCCAAGGAAAAGGGATTATTGTGTTGCCATTGTCTCTCAATTTTGATTCCCTGCACTGGGAATATGTCTCTTTCCCCCTTTTTCAATGGGACAAAAGGGAAATAAAGTTGAATTTAAAAAAAAAAAAAACACAGAAAGATAAAACTCATAAAAAAAGAGTCAGTGTTGGATGAATGGAGACATTTCTAGGGCTCTGAATGTATCAGTTCTGTGCTCGTTTATTCCCATGCAAATGGAACTGAGTCAGAAGGAGCCTACAGATTTTACTTTTTAATTCTAAATTCTGCCTCACGTCCTAAACTTTGTGCTCATTCAGATCTCTTAAGCTGCTGCTGCTGCAAATAAATCCAACCCTGCAGGTAAAGCCGGGGGGGTTTATCTTTAGTGAGGGGGCAGAGAACAAGCCCTTAAACTGCACATTAAAACACACTCAAAGAACCATTAGTTGTTTGCAACCAAATAAAGCACAGGCAGAGCTTTAAAGCCCCACACTGAGTGGAGATCAGCCTGAGCCACAAAATCTGTGGCTGGTGGATGAGCTTTAAGGTCCTTTCCAATCCAAACCATTCCAGGATTCCGATTCCACGTCACAGCCTTCCAGTTCAAAGAGGTGCTTTTGGCTCTCTCTTGACCTGCCAAAAAAAAAATTAAATAAATAAATCAGGGGCTTAATTTGGTAGCAACGCTACATTTTATAGCAACACCTGTCACGGGTAAAACTTCCCAGGGGCCACAGAAGGAAAAAGAAAAGCGGAATCATCGACTGTGCTGAACACAACTCCTAAAGAATTAATGGGAGCTCATTTCCAGCCTTGGAAATGGTGATTAAATCTGACCATTTTCTCCCCCCCCCACCTCCCCTTGCTGAGGACACTTTCGGGAAGAAGCTCCTGAGCCATTAAAGATGTAAGAGCTGCATGAAACAACAGAAAGCGGTCGATGGCCGGGACTCAGCTGTGATGGATGGACAACCACAGGGGCTCCTCCTGACAGGCACTTTGCAATTAGCCACTCATTCCTAACGAAAACGCCTGCCAGGGCCTTCCTCCTGTTCACCTGCCACGTGATCTGGGAGAGGAGGCAGCAGTGGCACGAAGCCACAGCGGAAATTCGGAGTTTGCAGGGTTTGATTTGGGGCAGTTGGGCCATCTCAGGGCTCCACCTGTAGGAGCAGAGGGGCAGGAATAATTCTGGAGACAGGGAAAACTCAGCCTGGGTTCCTACTGGTGGAAATAAGCAGAGTTTCGGCCTAAAATACCCCAAATCTCGCTGAATTTCTCATCTTGTTATACCCTGAGCATCCCTCAGCTCCTCAAGTGTTGGGCCAAACACCTTTTTAGTTTCAAGTGCTAAACCCAACTCTGGCCAGTAATTCTGGCCCCAGAATGAACTGCCAAGAGGGTAACGAGAATTAAGCGACAAAACTGACATTATATCACACCAATATTTGCCTTATTTGGGTAACAAAAAAAAAGTGCAGTGGAAATATTCCTATCTAACCTATCTGGGCCCTAAGATTTTCAGATAATATGTTAAATATTGGGCCATGTTAAAACATGCACAGGCAGATGGAAAACCCCCACTGTTTACTCCTATTTGTGGCGTGGGTATTTGCATGTTTAATTGTTTATTCACCCTACTCTGCTGCTTTTTATTTACAGATTGTGCTGGTGGTTGAAAATTAAGAGTTCACTTCTTACCAGACTCGATCATTCATCTTCTAGAGGGACTGACTGATTAAATTAAGGAGCACATGGCTTTAGTTGTAGCTTTTATTCAATTTATATTATTTTTTCCCCTCTCCACAGTTTCCATGCCCTTTCTCTTGCTTTAAAGTAAACTGGTTTATTTATTTATTTATGAATTTATATTTCCTTATTAAAGTGCCACCTTTTCTGTTGGTGTAAGCACAGAACTCGGCTCGACACGATCCAGGTTCGTGATTAGAACAGCTCTTAAATGTTTTTCCAGGAAAATCCCTTTCCTTTCTTTCTCTGTTGGTTCGATGAAACTTTAATTATTGCAGTTCTTCTCTGGACACAGGAGGGCACTCGAATTCCGTTTTTCTGAGCTTCGGTTCTGCCACCAAGAAAAAAAAAAAGAAAGAAAGAAAAAAGAGAAAACACATTTAAACGGGACTTCAGAAAAGTCTCTTTCCAACGACCCTGAACTTCACCTTTTGAAATGTTAAATATGGAGAAAGCTTTTCCTTCAGCGGTCCGAATATTTGTAAATATGCTTCCCTTTCAGCTCATAAAAGAGATGGGACTTCTGGTGCACTAAAAATGCGAATGAATCTTAGTCACCCAAATTCTCTCCAGCTCCGACCTGGCGTGGGGTTGACGTGGGCAAGAGTTAAGCTCTGATTGAGCCTCAGTTAGAATTTAACTATTTCTCCTGCTCAGGGGAGAGAAGGACAGGGCCCAGCCTGTTCACAATCAACCAACCAGAGCAGTGCAAGAAAGAAAAAAGAGAAGGAAACCCTGTTATTTGGGGATACAAACCCAAATAAAAGCCTTTCTGAAATCAACTCTGCCGGGCTTGCCTTCCTTCACGTGCCCCTGACATTTGCAAATCATTTAATAATAATTTAATGAAACATCCCCCACCTTCCCCTACTTAAAAAACCAGCCACTCCAGTTGCTACTTGTCTGTCTTGGGTGCTTTGCTCTGGTTTTCATTTGCTGCCAAGGGTTTGTTTTCCCTGGGTTGGAAAAGGCTGGCCCAGCTCAGGCAGTTTTTACCTCAAAAAAAAAAAAAAAAATCAAGGATCTGAAAGGAAAAAATCCAAATTCTGGGCTCTCAGTTCCACCCCCAGTCAGAGCAGGGAGTGTTTGGGAATCCAGGTGGTCCAAGACCAGCCCCAGAACAACCATCGTGGTTACTTGTCTTGACAGCCCAGCCACACTGCTCCTTCTGTTCAAGTTTCACAACGCATTTAAATTGAAACAAAATTCACTTTCCACCAACAGACTCAGCGTGGATCTTCCAGCACGGAAGGATTTGCAAAAATCCATCAATATTTTCTCTTCCCACATCCTGGATGCTCCCCCTGCCGCGTGTTGTGTATACCTTGAGTGGCCCCACTCAACCTTTAACCAGAGGAACTGGAGGGTTCTGTGCACAAAAAAACCCCGATTTTCTGGGCCAGCACAACATCTGAGTTGTTGTTTTATAAATAACAAATCAGTGAACCAGCTCCAGCTTGCAAATCTTTTCTTGCTTTCCTTTAAGTCCTACCCCGAGAAACTCTGAAGGTGTTTTGTTTTTTTTTTCCCCTTCCACACTCTGAAGGTGCTGTTTGAGCACTGAAAGAGCACGCTGAACCTCTCTGGCTGTCCAGACTTTAAAAAAAAATCAGTGTATTGTGCACCGAGCCTGTGCTGATTGTGATAGCCAGTGTGTCCTTGAGTGTAACTTTCTGCTGGCAAAGTTCGCTTGTTGGAGCAAATTACCCGTAATTAATCCTTATTTATGTTGCTCTGCCCCTCGGAGGCACCAGCGAAGATCAAGGAAAATAAACTTAACTGGAAACAACAGGTGGGAGAGGACAGAGTGTGGAAAACTGGGCTGCCCATGCAAAGCTGGGAATCTGAGGGATCTAAAGGGGCACCCCAGGAGCTGAGCAATAACACTGCTTAGTGCCTCTCCCTTGGGATGGAAAATGATAAAAAAAATACCATCTCCCCAGATTTTCATGTTTAAAGTGTTAAAATACTCCGATTTATCACCGCTCTCATTGCTTTCCCCAGAAGAGGGAAGGTGCCCTGCCCACGGCACGGGGGTGGAACTGGGAGACATTTGAGGTCCCTCTCCAGCTGGAAATCCTTTTCTGGTGTCCCAGCTGCCCAGCAGGGCAGGGAAGGAGGGGTGGACGTCACCGAGCGCCAGGTCAGTCTCTGGAACATCGAGTCTCCTGCAAAGCGCAGCGCTGGGACCGCTTCCCAGATTCCTGGAGTACTTCTAATGCAACCCCTTTGTTTTCTTAGCTATTAATGGATTACTTTTCAAAACGGACCCGCTCTGGGGGAAGGAAAGTGTCCCTGCCCGGGGCAGGGGGAGGGGGATGGAACCAGAGGAGCTTTGAGATCCCTTCCAACCCAAACCATCCCGTGGTTCTGTAGGATCACACAACATCCCGAGCAGGGAGGGACCCACGAGGATCACGCTGTCCCACTCCCGGCCATGCACAGGACACCCCAAATCTCACCAAAAACCCCCACCCCAAACGCTGCCCAAACGCTTTTAGGGGACAGGCTTTTCGCGCCGTGACCGGAGCGCCAACCCTTCCCCCGATCCCTCAACCTGGGACAAAAACCCGCATTTAGGGTCATTTCCGCGCTCGGACACTCCCAGCAATCCCACGGAAGCCACTTCTCCAGCCTTTCCCCGAATGTCCCCGCCGTGTCCCGCAGCTCGGGGCGGTGCCGTGCGGGGGGCAGGTGATGCCCGGCGGGGCGGGGAGAGGAGCCACCTCCTCTTTCTCCTCCTCCTCCTTCTCCTCCTTCTTTTTCTTCCTCCTCCCTGCGCTGCTGCGGGGGAGGCAGCGAAGTTGGGCGTTTGCCGGGTAGTTTTTGGGGTTTGTGGGTTGTTTTTTTTTCTCTTTTATTTTGGTTTTGGCAGCGTTTCTCGGAGCATGGAGGAGCAACCCGGGGTGTCGGGCCCCCCACAGCAGCGCGGGGAGGTGGCGGGCGAGGGGCTGCGGTGACCGAGATCCCCCCTCCCCTACCCCCGAGCCGAGCCCGGCCCTGGGAAACCCTCCGGAATGGCCCGCTGGATCCCCACCAAGCGGGAGAAGTACGGGGTCGGTGAGTGTTAGACGGGACCTTCCCCACCCCGAGCTCCCCTTCCCTCCCTCCCTCCCTCCCTCCCTTCCTTCCCTTCCTCTCCCCGCGGGCATTTCCAGGGATCTCCTGTCCCGGAGCATCCCGGGATTCTTCTGGCACGCCCGGGACTCGCCGCTCTCAGGTGTTCACTCCCCGAATCCTTAGGGATGGATGGATGGATGGATGGAGGAATGGAGGTGTGTGCCCAGCTCGCACCCGGGGAGCTCCAGGAATCCCTCTGGAATTTTGCCTCTCCATCCTGATTTTTACGCTGGAGAGGGAGCTCCGGCACGGCACTAAAAACAACTCCTGCCATCCCCCAAAGGATGTGGCTCCTAAAGGTGGTGGCAGGACGAGGAGGTTGTAAGGGGCGGATTTAGGGTTGTGGGTGACATCTTTGCCAGGGGCTGGGGATGCTGACAGAGGGTGAGGAGCGGTGAAAGCTTTGGCTGGAAGTGCCCAAGGCCACGTCGGGCAGAGTTTGGAACATCCTGGGCTGGTGGAAGATGTCCCTGCCCATGGCAGGGGGTGGCACTGGATGGGATTTAAGGTCCCTTCCAACCCAACCCGTTCCAGGATTCCATGACTGACACATTGCACCTTCTGCCCCGTCCCCCTCGATGTTTAAAAGAAGTTTTTTTTTGGTGCTGGGCTGGCGTTTCTCTAGGAGGAAATAACCCCTTGGTGTTGCTGATAAAGTTCTGCTTTTCTTGAGAGCTTTGACAAATTGAAACCCACACTCTTGAGGTTGGCTGGGGAGAGTTGGGCAGAGAACAATCGACAGGAAACCGCTAATGACATAAACAGCTTCTGGTAGTTCGTTTTAATGAAGGGTGATCTTCCCTGCCACTTGTGCTCAGCGGTGGATTTCTTGATGTGAGAAGAAACGAGTAATTTCACGCTTGCGAAAGCGGTAATTCCCCAAACCCCCTTGAGGTTGTTCAGTCCGTGAGTGTGAAGGTGAAAAGCCTCGTCCTGCAGGGTTTTCACAGTGTGAATTCGAGTGGTGTTTCCAGCAAGTGGCAGGGAAGCAGCTCCCTCCTCTCAGGACTGTTGGGGCTTAAACCTGCAGGGATATTCCGCCCAGCACAGCCTTATCTGGTTTCTCCAGGTAACTGGGAGGGTGTGGAGGGTTGTGCACCCTGAACTTTGCTTCTTTCTGGGGAGGGAACAGCCCACAGGGTTTGTGTATGGCAATGCCTGCGTGGCTTGGGGAGGTTGAGCATCTGCACTTCCCAAACTTTTGCTGTTGCAATCGGGTAAACTCCGTCCTGGCTGCTTTGATTGGCTCTGCTGGGTTATGCTGGTTTGTTTTTTTATTTTTTTTTTCTGAGCACACCTCTGAGCAGGGCAGTTCTTACAACCCACCATGGCCTTGGGCAGTGGGATGAATCACAGGCACTCCTCTCTCCCTTTCTCTCTTGGCTTCCGGGGTGAGTTTTTGGGTTTTTTTTTTTGTGCTGCCCTGAGCCAGCTGCTGGTTGTGACAGCTCCTCTCTGGCAGCCAGCACTGCTGAGGGTGATCCCCAGGCAGGAAGGAGAAGGATTTCTGCAGTGCCTGGCCCTGTCAGGCCGTGGGATGGTTAAAACAACTTCCAGCCAGTTGTGAAAGGGCAAAACCAGAACTTCATTCTGTCCAGAAAGAGAAGAGAAGGCTGGGAGGGGATCAATCAATCCACACAAATATCTCCAAGTGGGGGTCAGGGGATGGTCCCAGACTCTTCCCAGTGACAGCACAAGGAGTGATGCCCATAAATTGAACCCCCACAAGCTCCACCTCACCAGGAGGCAGAACTTCTCTCCCCTCTCTTGGGAGACATCCCAACCCCACCTGGACATGTCCCTGTGTCACCTGGGCAAGGGGGGTTGGGCTGGGCGATCCCCACAGGGCCCTCCCAACCCTAAATATTCTGTTTGTTGGGGATTTCTGCCTTAGGAACTACTGCAGAACTGCTTGCATTTATTTTAATCACAGCCCTGGAAGTCATGCCAATGCAGTAAGAAATTCCAAGAAGTAAACAATGTGATTCAATGTCACTTGTCTGGGGTTTTTTATTCTTCTTTTTTTTTTTTTTTTTTTTTTTTTTTTTTTTTTTTTTTGCACTTCAGAAGGGTTTGTGTCCTGGATTGTATTTTACAGGTTCCTGAATTGATTTGCTGCCTCTCAGTTTTGCCCTGAGCTGGTTAAAGCCCTTTCCCCGTGGCTGGGACAGATGGCACACAGGGCCAGGTTTGGGATGGCAGACAGAAGGGAGGGCAGAGTTGGGAATGGCAGCGTTTTTAGGGAAATGTGAGAGACAAATGGCTTAGAGCTTCTCACTTGCAGTGAATTTTCACCCAAGTGACAGATGGGCCTTTGGAAGCTGCAGCCTTGTGAAAGGAGCAGCTGATGGGCAGCATCTTGTCTCTCTGAGCAACAGGATTGTCTGGGTCTTACTGAGCTTCCTTGCAACAGGCTCGACCTCATTTAGGAGTCAGAGTTACTACCTGGTGCATCTTCTCGGACAGTTGGTGAGTTTTGGGGCCAAACTGAAGGAGATGAGTTAATCTGTCAAGTGCTTCTCTGGAAAAGAAGTTGCTGTTTGCAGAATGCCTTTCGCTCAAACAACTGTGCTCTGAAGGGAAGGATACCTGAATTCCTGTCTGGGATTTTTAACTCCCATTATCGACTTGTTTTAAAATTATTAACGTGGAGCATAAGGAGTTTTCAGCCAGGGTGGGAATGATGGATCCAGGTGCAAGTGCTTTGGCTGTTTCACAGAGCTGGGGAAGGAGCAGGCAGATTATCCTGCTGGACCCCTGACAGGTAATTCCCCCCCTCACTGTGGTGATTGCCTCTCCAGCCCATCCCATTTTTCCCTGCTCAGGGCACGGGAAGTGTTTGCTCTGCCCAAACACCACGTGCTGGTTTGCTCACAATCAGCTGCCTCACGTCTCAGGAATGGCAATAATTCCCCAAATGTGACCCAGTGCCTGCCAGCCAAGGGGGTGACTGATGGCAGGGGACATGCAGAGGGTGCTGCAGGGTGAGATCCTCCTGCTCAGCCTTGGATTTGGGAGTGTTTCTCCGGGCCAGCAGGTTCCACTTCCACCCACCTGCAGAGCTGTCTGTGATCAAAGGCTGTCAAATCAGAGCAAAATTCACATTTGTCTCGACTTGCTGCTTGCCTTGGGCCTGCCATTCTATCAGCTCATCATGTTGATAGAAATTGAAATAGAATAGAAATAGAAATAGAAGATTTCCAACAGGGAGAAGCAAAATCTTGGCACTGCTGACCCCCAGAAAGTTTTGTCTCTTCAGAGACACTGGGAAGATTATTTGTATACATGTATTATATGGTTATGTACACTTTATTTCCCAGCTTTTATTGCTGTCTCTGCAGTTTATTTGATGTGAAAGTTGCCTGTGCTACTTTTTGCTTCCATAGCCCTATTTTTGTTTTTTTAATCCACTCTGTCTTCTCGGATTTTTGGTGATTTCTGTTCTGTTCCTTAAGTCACCCCTGGTGAAACTAATCCTGTGGACTTCAAAGGCATCACTGACGTGACCAAGACTTGTAAAGTTCTTCCTTATCTTATTTCTTCCTTTGAAAAGAAGTATTTGTCCAAGTGTCTGGTGACTTCTGGGTGCTTTAAATCCTGGGGGTCCACCTTGAGACACCACCAGCGTGTTTAGGAACTATCCCAGGGTTCATCTTAAACCCCTTCTGGGGGCTCTGAATCCTCTCTTGAGGTCTCCAGAACTTCTGGTTGCCTTCTGGAGTTTGGGCTGAGCTTTGTCCTGCTGATTAGTTGGGGCTTAATTGTTCTGAGCTGAAGTCCCACCTTCCCCCCCCCCCCCCCCCCCCCCCCCCCCCCCCCCCCCCCCCCCCCCCCCCCCCCCCCCCCCCCCCCCCCCCCCCGAGCTGGGTGTGCCGCTGCTGCTGAATTTCACACCAATCGTTTCTTGTGGTTTCCCTTCTGGCAGGGGGGCTGTACTCGCCAGCAGGGCTGCAGATGGGAACTCTAGAAGGGGAAAAGCAGAATAAGAAAAGTTCCTGAACTGAGAAAAACTTATTGACCTGTTTTTATAACCATTCATTCGTAGCCCTCCTGTGTTCAAACTTGCTGAAGGTCCTTTGATTTGAAAATCAGCTTTTTTTTTTTTTGCTGTTCAATTTGCACTTTCATGGACTGGTAGGACACTGCTCCCAACCAGTGCCTTGAAGGAAGATAAAGCCCTGCTTCTGCTGAAGACTCAGCATGGCCAAAGCTTCAAACTCCCTCAGCCCGAGGTCATAAACACATTCAAAGCCTCGCTACCAGAACGAGGTGATGCTCTCAAGTCCAGTGCTTTTAAATTTCTAACTGAATGCCTGGAATCCTGCAGTGAATTTGGGTGCATTTGCCAGGAAACATGTGCTCATAGAGCCAGGCCATAAATCCCAAATTACTGAGCAGCTCTTGGAGGCAGCCAGGTGGTGGTTGCCTTCAAAAAGTGATGATGTTGCAGAATTGTGAGTTGGACAGTGGCTCAAATGATAAAAGATGGGTTTTTTGGTCTGGCCCACTGGCATAGGATGTAGCTAAAAAAAAAAAAGGAGTGGCTGTTCAGTGGAGATGATTCTTTGGTCACTGAAACTTGATTTTTTGCAGGTGTTGCTGCAATAAAAGTGGGGACTCATTCTCAAAAGTGCTGAATCTGGGCAAAAAGTTCATTAAGGCCCAGTGGAGATAAGTTTCCTGCTCTTGTGGAGCTTGGTACTTTGATCCTCCACAATAATAAAGCCATTTATGACTCCAGCACTGAAGTTCTAAGAGTGGTTCAGAACTTCACAGGCAAATAGTGGCCAACTGGTTCTGTAAAAGTTCTTTTTTTTTTTTTTTTTAATTTCTTTCTTTTTAGACCTCATTCTTGCAGCACTTCCATCCTCACTGCTCTGATGTCGTGGGGGTTCAGGCTGCAGAGGGATGGAGCTTGATGGAAAGGAATAAAGGAGCTCCAGGAAACGAAGGGATTCCCAAATTCTTCATCTCCTGGCATCTCCTGCAGTTTAATCAGCACTAATCTGCTTATTGCGGATCTGGGGATAGTTTGTTCTTCGTTCTTCTCGACAGCAAAGGGGTCCAAATATTTTTGTTGGGCTTTTCCCTTCCACTCAGGGTTTCCTGCTCCTCACTTTAATTCCCTGTTTGCCACTTTGCTCGTTACCTGAGACAAGGTGGCAAGGGAAGAAGTGCTTTGGGGTTTGAGGGTCTTTGGGAAGGAGGAGCTGCAATTGCAGCAGTTTTTTGTGTCTCTGCAGTGCCAGTCCTTGTGTCAATTGGAGGAGTCTGTGCTGGAGTGTTCTCCTCACTCAGAGCTCTCCTCTCTCCCCCCTCCCTCCCTCTGGAGTGATGCAAACAGCAGAGCTCATTAGATAGCAACACTCACAGCTCTGCACAGTAGCATTTCCCAAGTTTTCTCTCCACTCCCTTTGATGTTTTGCCCGGTAAGAATTAGGAGGGTGATTGAAAGCCCGGTGGCAAATTCAATTAATTCCTTTGAAAGCGCCACACGCCTTCGAGCCGGGAACGAGCTGAGCCGGCCAATTTACCCAGTGATGGGCTCGGGCTTTTCCAAATATGTGTGAAGGATTTCATTGGAACAGCGACTTCTGCACTTAGAAAAAGCCTCCAAACACGAGCTGCTCGTTTGCAGGCTTGGAGGAGACAAAGTGAAACTCAGCCTTTGTAAACAAACATCTCAGGGGCAGGGAAAAACAGAAACATCCAAAATCAAGAGATTTTATTTTGTGCAGCTGGGTTTCAGGCCCCTGGTAGGTGCAGACTATGTTTAAATATGGGGTTTTTTGGGGGGGGGAGAACACCAATTATTCAGGTTTAAAGCATTCCTCTAAACCACAGCCTGATTGATCAGAGAAGCACAGAATTCCAGCTCCAGGATCATCTGGCCCCAACCTCTCTTGGCAGAACCTCGAAGAACACCTTAAACAGAAAGAGATGTATCAAAGCAACCTGATAAAAGCTTGTAAAATCTTCAAGGGGAGAGGCCAGGCACTTTTATTTTTCCAGCTGTGGGGGACTTTCATGATGTTCCAAGGAGACTGGAATTGCAGGTCTGCTTTTTTTGGTTATTTTTTTTTTTTAATTATTATTTCTCAAGCATCAGCTTTGCTTGGGTGCTGGATATTCAGGAGCAGGTTGGCTCCTACCCTGATTATTTCTCCACTGGCTCACAGCACTCCCTTTCACTCCAGACATAAGCTGAGACAGCTAATGTAGATTAATTCCTTATCTGAGCTTAAAATCCCCAAGGGCCCTTTAGAGTGAAAATAATAAAAGGAGGGGGGAGAGCCCAGTGAAGAAAATGTCCCAGTGAGAGACCTGGGTGTGTTACCTGCCTGCAAATTAAACCACACGCTTGGTGGGGGTCAGTTGGGGTTTGGCACCTCCAGAGAGGCAAAACAGCCTGTGCTGTGCTCCTGCTGTTGCTGGTGCCCAAATCAGCGTGTTTAGATGTATTTCCCTGCCCTGTTTGCAGTCCAGCTGCGCTCTGAGAACCGAATCTGCTTTATTTTTACACCTTTTTGCGAGGAACGTTTGAGGGGAAACGACCGATGGGAGTCGTGCAGGCGTGAAGACATTTCTCTTCTGGCTCGTAATCAGTGTGTGTTTTGCTTCCAGCAGCCCTGAATGGTCTCAGTTTGCCTGATTTTGAATGGCAGGAGGTCTGATGAGCATCCCTGGGCTCTTTGGTGTGGAGCTGCCCCGTGGGTTTGGGCCAGAAGAGCCCGTTGGATCAGCCCCTTGTGTAACCTCCCCGAGCCATCCCTGTTCCCATGGGCTGGGCTGGGCAACTTGTTTGCTCTACAGCAATCCAGGCTTGAAGCGATTAAACCCTGGAGTCCAGAATCTGATCCAGTCAATGCTGGACAGGATTAGCCAAAAGATAATGATGGCTGAAAACCTTCCCCGGGCCCAGAGCTGGAAATTAGTTTGATTTAAGGCTGTTTGTGCAGGACAGACTCTGCAAGCTTGTGATTGTCTGCCTGGGCTATCTCCAAGATGATCCATTATTCGGGGGAAAATCAGAAAAATCTTAGACTTTGATCAGCTTTGATGGGGCAGGTTGGGGTTGATTTGATTTGATTTGGGGTTGGTCAGTGGAATAGTCTTAGGTTGGAAATGGAAGTGTTGGAAACATGTAGGGGACAGCGGCTCCTCCTGCTTTTCTTGTGGTTCTCCAAAGGAAGAAATGAATCTACAACCCAGCAGTTACAGAATCCAGACTGGAAAGGCCATGTCACATCCTCCTGCACAGGCAGGTGGTGTCATTTAATCCCATTTTTAAGATAACCCGACTTTAAAGTGCTGAGAACAAGTAAAACGTGTTTATGTGTGTGAGACCAGCCTGAAACAACAGGAACACAAGATGTTAAAAAGCCACAAAACCATGGGATCATGGAATGGTTTGGGTTGGAAGGGACCTTAAAGATCATCTCATTCCACCCCCCCTGCCATGGGCAGGGATGGTCCCACCTCGAGCTCATCAGAGGTTTGACTCTGAAGTCTAATTAATGATGGCTGTTAATTCCAGCACTTCCAGCTGCATAATCCTGTTATTCTGGATTATTTATGCTCAAAATGCTAAAGCAGCCACTTGGGACTTTGTAGAATTGAGAGTGAATCTCAGCATCAACCCTTGAGCAGTGGGGAATTTTTTTTCATAACCATCATAAAATGTACATTTTTCCCAGGGTTGAACCACGACTTACTTTTTTTTTTTTTTTTTTTGAAGAAGCAGAAGCAGCCTGACATCTAAACCTTAATTATTCCATTCTCAATTTTTTCAGACCCAAATTCCTGGGAAGTTACAAGACCGTTTTTGCTCCAGAACATCAAACAAGCCTTTGTTCCCGCTAAGAATTAATTCCCGGGGCAGCTCCTTGTTTTTTAGAGAAAGCCACTGTGTTTTTGGGGGTGTCTTGGCACTGGAGAACATACCAGGCTCCTCCAAAGGGGGATGTCCAAGTAGCTATGCCATTTTTTTTTTAAAATATGGGGTTTGTCACAGCATAAAAAGCAGGGGGGGCTTCTGTTCCCCTGCGATGGGGGTTGACTGAAAGATGGGCTGAGATGGAGCCTGGTTGTTGCACCAGCTCTGAATGTGAGTCTTTGTTCCCAGGAAGCAAACCCAGCCCTCTCCTATCAGATAGGGTGAGGGCAGGCTGGGGGGAAGTGGGACATGGCATTTGGAAGTGGTTTATCGTGTCTTTGTGATGGGGTGGAGGGGAGGGAGGGAAAGGGGAGGGGGTTGGTTATTTTGAGCCAAGTTTAGAGATAATGGATCTTGCAGCGGCTGTGCTTTTCAGGCCAATAATCCACGTTTCAAATGCACTTATTGAGAGCAGGATTCCCTTTCATTCTGCTTTGAAATGCACACAAAATAGTGTGTGACAGGTTCTGCCTCGTTCGCTGGGGTTCGGGCGGTTTAGCTGAGCTTCGCTTTTAGGACAGTCTTGAAAATGAGTTAATTCTGGGGGCAAAAGGAGTGTGGGAATTAATAGCATAGTGGAATCATAGAATGGGTGGGTTTGGAATGGACTTCAAAGTGCCAATCCAGTGCCACCCCCTGCCATGGGACACCTTCCACCAGCCTAGGTTGCTCCAAGCTGGCCTTGGACACTCCCAGGGATGGGGCAGCCACAGCTTCTCTGGGAATCCCAGCCCAGCCCCTCCCCAAGCCTCACAGGGAAGAATTTCTTCCCAATATCCCATCCAAAGCTCCTCTCAGTTGGAAGCCATTCCCCCTGAAACTGCTGCGTCTCCCCCAGGTTCCACCGAGATCCAGCTCAGGCTCAGCGAGCTGCTGACAGACCTCCTGCAAACTGAGGCAAAAAGTGAAGCTTTGTGGGGTTTTTAAAGTGCGTTTTGGGGGTTTTTAATTTGTAATATAATTGTACTTCTCGTTTTCTGCCCCGTGCCCAGCACTGAGGCTTCGTGCTGTGCAGGTGCCTCGTGTGGTGTCTCCTGGATCAGGAATGAGTGTGCTGGGATTGATCTGGTGTCTTCCTACAGCTGGAGGGGGGAGTGAGACAGCTAAACCTGCTCTTCCCATCACGCTGCTGCCAAACTGTGCCTCCTCAGAACCTTCCAGCTCTCCACTCTTATCCCTCAGAGCCCTGGAAAGCCCAGGCTGTCCCGGGTTTCCTTTGCCCTCCGTGCTGTCCATGTTTGTGGGATGGCTCTGGGTGATTCCAGCATCCACCCCCACCTGTGCAAGGCCTGTGGAGTTCCTTCTTTATGCTTTTTGAGGCCTCACCTTCAGCCCTGTGGCAGGAGAATTGCATCTTATCTTCAGCTCATGACTCTGGCTGCTGTCATCAGTCATAAAGTTATCTGCTGCCCTTTGCCAGCGCTCGCTCCTCTGACCTTCCCTCCTCGTGGATTCCATTTCTTACACTTCCCACTGATCGAGCTTGGAGGGCTGTGAACTGAATAACATGAGATGTTGCCCCTGGTCGTGCTCATCCTTGAACAAACCCTCCTTATGGATCGTGTTCTCCACTCCTGCCTCTTTATTTAGCTTAAATTTGTTAGACTTGAGTGCTGCTTTTCACTCAGGATGATAAAAGGAGCGGGATCAGCACCCCTAAAGTGAATTTCAAAGGACAGAATCTCAGCTGAGGTTTAGCTTGAAGCAAAAAAAAAAAAAAAAAAGACTTAACTTCAGATATTCCTGCAAATTGGAGGACAGAAGTCTCGGCCTTATTTTCCCTTCTTGCTGCTCTGTCGGGATTTAAATGGAAAGGGTTGATTTTTTTTTTTTTTTTCATGCCCTGTTTGTTGTGTGTGCAGTTTCCTCTTGCTTTCAAGTCTGGGAGAGGTCAGATTAAATACACACGCTGAGGGAGAGGCTGAGCTGTGCAGATGACTGCAGATGGGACCAGCACTGACTTCCAGCAGCAGGAAGCGCCAGTCGCGAGCAGCGAAGCTCCCAGGGAAAATATGCCAGCAATTTGTCTCTCCTAACCTTGGGCAGAACCACTGGGGAGGAGGTTTTTGTGGTTTATGCTCTGCCTTCACTCACTCAGTCTGGCCAGGCGAGATCCTACCAAATTGCCTCGTTTTGAAGTGAATTCCTTTATTTTGAAGTGCCGCACGTTGGGGGTGTGAGACCTGTCTGGTGCAGCAGGGAGAGGGAAGGGAACTGCAGAGATGAGTTCTCTGGCTCGTGGCTGTTGTGATCTTGGGGAAGGGAGCTGGGGAGTTGTCCCTCTTTGCTCTTTGCTTTTGAATTAACTCTCTGTGCTCTCAGAAGAAAGGCTGCTCTGACGCCCGCCCACCTTTCCCTCGGACCCTGGTGCTGCTCAGGCTGCTTTTTGTCTGCAGCTCAAGCAGCAATTTAAGGGAAAAATGCAGCCTGCTATTTCTATAATGTCTTGTTTGTGCCAGAGAAACCCGAGGCATCTAGAAATTGTATGGAGGAATCCCTGGTGTGTGAGAGACGTGGCTGGGGAGCTGTTGGGATGAATCCAGAGGAGGCCCCGGAGCTGCTCCAAGGGCTGGAGCCCCTCTGGAGCCCCTGTGGGAGAGCTGGGGGGGTTATCCTGGAGAAGAGAAGGATCCAGGGAGACCTGAGAGCCCCTTGCAGGGCATAAAGGGGCTCCAGGAGAGCTGGAGAGGGACTGGGGACAAGGGGTGGAGGGACAGGACACAGGGAATGGCTTCAAACTGCCAGAGGGCAGGGATGGATGGGATATTGGGAAGAAATGAGTGTTGGGATGGAATTCCCAAGAAGCTGTGGCTGCCCCATCCCTGCAAGTGTCCAAGGCCAGGCTGGACAGGGCTTGGAGCAACCTGGGCTGGTGGAAGGTGTCCCTGCCCATGGCAGGGGGTGGCACTGGGTGAGTTTTAAGGTCCCTTCCGACCCAACCCATTCCACGGTTCATCTTTGGCCATAAACATTTATCCACATTTTTCTGCAACCAGAAACATTTATCCGCATTTTTCTCCTGTAATTCTGTTGGAAAACCATGTGGTGGCTTCAATGCCAGGTCCATGTGTGTGTGCAGGCACGAACTGGTGCCTGTGGGAACACACCCTGCCCCGCAGCACAGGAAAAGAGGTGTCTGCTTGTGAGCAGGGTGGATATCAGACCCTGCAGGGATTCACATCTCCTGCCTCTCTGTTGGGCTATTTATAGTGCCAATGTTGGAGAGAGGGCAGCTCCTGTCTGTGAGATAATTTCCTGTGTGGTCACCCACAGTCATTTGTGCTGGAGCCTTTCCAGGAGGCAATAACTGCTCATCCCGACGGAAATGATGGTGACTTTATGACAGGAGAGCTCCACTCTTTATATATTTATATATATATATATATATATATTTATATATATATATATATATTTATATATTTATATATTTATTTGTTTCATTTCATTTCCCACACAGAGCCCTTCAAATCCAAGCCTGGGGCAGCCTGAAGGATTTTCCCAAAGTTTCTGTGATTTATTTGCCTTCTTAAACTTTCTCCTCCTGTCTCCCTCTGCTTTGCATCCTCCAGAAAGTTCCAGAGAAAAGGCAGTGGAGAAGTCTGGCCTTCTGGATTTAATCCTATTCCCCCCTGGAAAGCTGATGAGATCCAGATTAGCTTTGTCTTTGGGAGGGATTAAATTTGTGGAGAACCTCAAGTTTTCCTGCTAAAATTGGGTCTGGGCTGGGGAGAGCTTTGAGTAGCAAATAATCAAGAGTGTTTTTTTTCGTATAGAATAATAGGGGTGGGTTTTATCAGGACATCAAATTTAGGGTGTTTCCCAACGTTCTATTAATTAGAGCTGTAAAAAAAAAATGATAATTACTGACTTGACCCCTGACACCTGAGGTTGGGGTGACCTTTGTGGGCAGATTGTTGGTGAGGTGGGAACGTGCAGCTTGTTCCCAAGGAACTCCCAGATCCGTGTCCTGGGTGGAAAAATGGCTGTATTAATATTCTGGCCGTGAAGAATAAGATTCCTTACCTGCTCCTCCCTCATGCTTGTGTTTTTCCTGTGTTTCTCCCTGGTTTTGCTGGTTTTTTTGTAGCCATCTACAACTACGACGCCGTGCAGGACGTGGAGCTGTCCCTGCAGGTCGGTGACACCGTTCACATCCTGGAGATGTACGAAGGTGGGTCCCCCATAACTCCCAAACTTCCAAAAATGTAGCAAATCGAGGTTATTTTCCTGAAATAACCCGAATTTGGGATCTGTGTTTCCCACTCCTGCCGTGCCCAAAGCTGTTACACACTTTGTTTGCTGCGGGCACTCGAGTTTTAAAACACTGTTAAAAAGGCGGAAAATTTACCATCTCTTTTCTGTTCCTGGCAGGGTTTGTCAAGGTAAGATTTCTTTATATCTCGAGGCAGAACTACAAGATAAAAGAAACACTTAATTCTGGCTGTTCATTCCTGTTTTCACACCACACCTGTTTGCTTTGGCTCCTCTTTGGGCCAGGCACTTACATTGATCACATTAAGTGACCCAGCTGGGAAATAATAATAATAATAATAATAATAATAATAATAATAATAATAATAATAATAATAATAATAATAATAATAATAATAACTATTATTATTGTTATTATTATAGTTTTTGTTGTTTTTAAAGTAGCTTTTAACTTGAATTGTTTGTTAGCTGTTTTTTTTTTTGGAATGGAGGTAGGGGATGAAAGAAAAGGAGAGGGAAGGTGTGATGGTTTCTAAAGTAATGTTTTAAGCTCTTGAAAAAAAAAATAAAATAAATTGAAACAGCGCTTCCAAAACACAAATTCAGTCGCCTCCACCAGCGGGCTGGGTTTGGAAAAGCTCTCCCAAAATCCCTGCCGGGGGGGAGGGGGGGAGCAGCAAAGTGCTGGTTTAGCGGTTTGTTCTTGGCCAATTGTTCTCTTTCCACTTGTCCGTGCCCTGGGAACACCCAGGCAGCTCCTCCGTGTCAAAGCACATGATGTTGCTGATGGGTGTTTTTTAAACCCTGCTGGGTGTGACTGGGGCGGGTGTTTGGGGGGCAGAGGGAGAGAGGGAAAATATCTGTAATAAGAGGGAAAATATCTGCGTGTGACAGGCAAAATATCTGTATATAATCCTGCTAATTTCTGACTTGATTCTGCAAAAGGACACAAGAAAGAGGGAGTGTCAGGAAGCAAAAAAAAAAAAAAAAAAAAAAATTACCCCCATGATGAGGATGTTTCGTATTTGCCAAAACTTTGGGGTGTTTCTTTCTTTCCTTCTGTTTTTAAGCAGCCTCGTTGTTTAACCCCCCTCCTTGTAACCAGCTCTTTAATAGGGAATGAACACCCAAATAAGGTCCTCTCTTTTTTTTTGGCCAGGGTGGAATTTTCTCCTGCGGGAGAAAAAGCGCCTGTAAATGGTTTGGGAGGGTGAGCGTTTTCAGCTGGGCGAGGGGGAAAGCGATTGTTTTCACAGGCAGAGCCATCAGCGTGCAATCAGCCCCCGTGTCTGAGGCACCAGGGGAATTCCTGCGGTCCAGTTGAACCCTTTTCCCACAAAATCCAGCCAAAAACTCTGGCCAGACCTTTGTGAGCGTGCAGGGGGGAAGGTGGGGATTGTCTCGGAGATGGGAACTCTGCTGTGGGTCTGCCCTGATCTCCCATAAACCCATCTCAAAAAAAAACCATCTCAAACCCCCCAGTTCTGTTGTTATATCCAATTTTGGGGACTTCACTCCTTTCTCCTCCTGGGTTCCTCAGCCAGGTGTCAGAGGGAGGGATTTGGGCTGGTCCAGCTCAATCCCAGGAATTCCCAGTGCACGGGGTGTTGGGTTTTTGGTGTTAACAAGGAACATGTTATCTGAGTCTGGAGGGGCTGGAGACACAACACTGATGGAGCTGAGACCCTGGGGGAGAGGAAGGAGCAATAAAGTGAATTAAAGTGGTGGCAGAGGGGGCTCTGCTGGGCTGTGAGGTGGCAGAAGGGCACAAGGTGCTTGTGCAGAATTCCTTGTTCCACTTGATAACAAGATAACGCAGCGTGGGCTTCTGCCAAATATTCAGCTCTGCACACGCTGCAGAATCCAAGGAGAGAAGGAAAGTTGCTGCAGCCAGAGTGCTTTGGGGGCTGGTTTGGTGCAGGATTTACTCTCTGGGCATCTGTCCTTGAGGATGAGCTGGGAGGATATGTTGCTGTTTAGGGGAAACTCTTATTATTTATTATTATGATGATGATGATGATTATTTCAGGGAGGCTGTGGGAATGGCCAGGTCGTGAGGAGAAGGAATGTGTGCTCACACACCGTGGTTCTCACCGGCTTCTCCTCCTGCTGAAAATGAGTTTACACTGAATTTCTGCCTGGTTTCAGCCTCTCCTCTGAGCCCTGGGCGTGGGTGAAGCAATCCCTGTGTGTGGGGGGGGTGAGACAGGACATGGCCCTGCAGGAGGAACCTTGTGGTTCAACCCATGACCTGGGCTTGCACCACCACCCAGCATCAAACCATTGCAGTTGGAATGGTTTTTTTTTTGCATAGATTTTCTGGTTCTTTCCCACGCTGCATAAAATCCACGTAATGGAAGGTAAAACTGAGGACCTGATCCCTTAAAAAAAAAAAAAAAAGCAAAACCCACAAAAAACCAAAAAAACAAAACCCACTCCTCCAAAGCTTAGGCAGATTTTGGGGAGCTTTTTGTAAGAAGAAATCACGTCATCCATCGACCACTGGCAAAAGGTGCTGTTCCTTTTTCCAGGTATGGGCGAGGTTATTGACAACAGGAGCAGAATTCCGGTAAAAAAAAATGGCACGAGGTGCTTGCAGAAATAGTTTTGCATCATCAGAGACAAAGGGGGGGTTTATGCAATGGTTGCAAAATATTTTACAGGCATATGAGGTCAGTGCCAAGAGGGCCATCTGAGATATGAGGAAGTTGTGCTGTGGAGGGGCTGAAAAGTGTCAGATGGAATTGAGATCACTGGGAAAACACTCCTGGCAAATTCCACGGGCTTTGTGTCGCGCCCTGAGTAACTTGGACTTTACTGTTCAATTAATGACAACTTAGATAAAAATAGAAGCTAAATCTTCTCATCCCTAATCCAGTACCTGATCCATTGGTCCATGGTCAATGTATAATCTTATTTTCGTCCTGTTGCAAGGAATGGAATTTCTTCTTTCCTCCTAAATTATTACTGGAATATTGGAGTTCATGTGGTGGAGGAGCCTTCTCATTGCTACAGAAAGGGGACAAAACTGCACTTTGAAAGGAAAAAAGACCAAATACGACAAGATACACACAAAAACCCCCCAATAAAACACAAATATAACCACTCTAAGCTCTAGTTTGTGGTCGAGGGGTCTCAAATCTGTGGTTCTTCATGGGAGATTCTTTGCTAATTATATGAATATTTGGGGAGGGGGGGGAACAACAACAAACCCCACAAACAAACCAAACCAAACCAAACCCCAAATAGAGCAGCCTCCCCTCCTCTCCTCTCCTCTTCTTTGCCTGATTATTCCTGTAAATCCCTTTGCCTTCTTGGTGCTGCCACTCAGCTGGACATAATCCTGTGGGATCAGGGGGGGCTTGTCTGGCCAACCCCAACCACCCTCCACGAGTTTATGGACCACAAACCATCCCCTCTGCGCTTGCTGAGGGTCTGGGGGTTGAGTTTAGTTTTTGTGCAGGTGGAACCTTAGGGAATGAGTCAAACCTTGGAGTTGGGGCAGTGGAGAGTTGAAATGTCTCAATGTTTTCTTGGCTGGGGGTCAGTGAGAGACCAACACAAAGGGACGTGTCCACTTGGAGCAGATTCTTCTCCTCAAGGAGATTCACAGATATTTGTTCACAGGGTCAGTAGATTGGTGATGTGAATTAACACTTGTTGTTTGGTTGCTGTGGACAGGAAAACCATAAACACAGATATTTCTGCTTCCTTTGCCAGGCTGGTACCGAGGATACACCCTCCGAAATAAATCGAAGAAGGTACGACCTCACTTTTTCTGCCTCTCATTATTATGCCAGACCCCCTCCAATGCTGTAATCTGCTGTATTTCTTGTCTTAATATTGAGCAGGTCTCCTGGCCATTGTGTCCTTTCCTTTAGTGGCAGAAAAAAAATGCCCTTGGAGCAAAAAGTTTCAGAGCCATTGGCTGGATATTCCCCCTCTGGAATCACGACTAATGCAGCCTGAACTCCCAAAACTGACTGTTCCACATCTGCATCCACGAGTTCATTGCTTTATTGGAGCTGGACACATTCAGCATTAGCTGTGTTTAGTGGTAATATCAGGGTTTTGATTTGGCTTGGAAAATATTCCAGGAATTACACATAACCTGGATCTCAGCCAGGCTGCTGGAGGTTTGTGGATCTGGCCCTGAAGCTGCAGGGAAATCTGGTTTCCCAGAGGATTCCTGGCACCTCCCTTGTGGTAGCATCCCTCAGTCTCCATTTTTTTTTTTTTTTTTTAGTCATAAAAAAGGAATGAAAAGGGAACAGAAAAGGTTTCCTGGAAAGTTTCTCTTAAATAATGGAAATTTGGGAGTTTCTGCAGGTGCTGGGGGAGCTTTTCTGGAGAGACACAAGTCCAGGGCAACCTGGCAGATGACCCCAGGAGAGTTTTGTAGCAAGGACAAATGAGTATAATTGACAATTTGCAGGAATTTATCACATTTCAGGCAGGAAGATGAGTGTCTTTAGAGGGGAAACAAGGAATTGCCTTCTCTGAGGTGCCAAATTATCAAATCCAGTGCCCAAACGTGGACCCCTCAGTGGCTTTTTCTCCTGTGGTACTGGGGCATTTCTTACCCTTTCCCCCTTCTTTCTACTCAGTGTATTTCTGTCCTGTCACAACCCACAGTGTGACTGATTTATTTGATTTCTCTCTTTATTTTTTAGGGCATTTTCCCCGAGACATACATCCATTTGAAAGAGGCCATCGTGAAGGACCGGGGGTAGGTCGGCACCTCTGCCATTCCATTGGAAACCCCCCCTCTCCCCCCAAAAAATACCCAGCTGGAAGAGCTGTGGTTGGGGTAAAACACTCCTGGCCTGTCTCTGAGCAGGGTTTGCCTCCTCTGCCAGACTTGCAGGCTTGCATGGCTTGGTTTTCCAGAGCACTGACATCCCAGAGCAGTTGTGGGATGGGGGCAGGAGGAAAAGGAAGGGTTAAGGAAGCTCTGCTGGACCAGTTACGAGTGAGGCAGGTCCATCGAGCTCCATTTACCTCCTCTGGGGACTCCTGCGAGTCATAACAGCCTCCTGCTCCCAGCCAAGGAGCCAGCAGGAGTGTGGATTCCTTCCTGTCTTGGAAAACATTGCAGGAAATGACTCCTGGTTCAGTTCCTAGAGCTGAGTCTCTGGTCATCAGAGGGAGAGGAAAAAAAGCAGTGGCAAAGGGAGAACCTTTTATGAAGTGCTCTTGTATTTTTGTTTGTCAAGTAACTGTTAACCACTGCAAGTGGGGATTCTTCCAGATTTTATTTCCCTCCCTTTATTCTGTTTCTGGAATGGATGCATTGGGAATAACAAGACTGAAAGAAGCCTTGTGATGAGTGTGCAGCGTGTGTGTGTGTGTGTGCTGGAGAACATCTTCAGGCTCTTGACATCCTGTGTGAGTGAGTGAACTCTGTGAAAATATCCGTGTTCATCAAAAAAAAAAAAGGATGTTTGACTGCCAAGTTTTAACCATGAGTGTAAAACCTTCCTTCTGCTTTCTCCTTCTTTTTGTTTCTCCCCCCCCCTCTCTCCAGACAACACGAGACGGTGATTCCCAGCGAGCTGCCCCTGGGACAGGAGCTCACCTCCACCCTCAGGGAGTGGGCAGTCATCTGGCACAAGCTGTACGTGGTAAGTCCTGCTCAGGGGTGGGCGTTTCATCACGAAACTGGGGTGAGATGAGCCTGGGATGTTCCCAGAGCGGCGTTTTAACACTCCCAGCGTGGGGAAAAGTGGCCTGGAGGGTGGCTACGAGTGCTCTGCTCCCCGCTGGTGTTGGAGGGGTGAGGGAGGAGGTGACCCAGGGAACCATCAGGTTCTGACACACATTCTGCAGGTGTTGAACCCTGCTCTCCTGGAAGCACTGCAGGGATTTCAGTTTAACAGCCTGGCTGATTCATCCTCACCCCAAAGTGCCCCCAGCCCAGGCAGGCAGAGGATGGGAAGAGATTCAGGGCTCTGTGTGTGCTGGGCAAGGTTGGGCTTGTCAGCACCTTCCTTTGAAGCTGATTATTAAGGTGATTTTTAAGGCACATTAAAGAGTCAGGCTTGGCTTTTCTTCGATCAGCAGCGAGTTCAGCCTGCATAGCATGCGCTTTAATTAAGATGGGAGAGTTGAAATCAGCTCTAAATCACTCAGTGCACCCAGAGCAAGTTTTCCTGTTGGAGATCTCACCAGGCCACAAGTTCATTTTGTCTGTGTGCCACGAACCCACAAGAATTTGTTCCACCCTCTTAATTTAATGAGAAGCTGTATGGGGATGGAATTACTGTGTGAAAAGAGAGTTTTGTTCCTAGCCTTTATTTTAAATTTATTATTATTATTCCTGAATAACTTTAGGATTGTAGCCTCAGAATCTTTTTTTTTTTTTTTTGAAGAGCAGAAATCTTTCATGTTCTTTGTGCTTTAACCAATAGAAGTCCTAAAATAGGCTTGGAAAATGTTGTGGTTTGAAATGGGTTTGAGTTTATTTTCCCTGCAGTGTGTGTATTAAAAGAAACAAAAAAAGGCTAAAGGAGGAAGGAGGTATTTGAGGAGAAAAAGGAAACATGAGGGGATTTTTTTTTTTTTTTCCTCTTTGGCAGCATTTAATTTCACTTCTTTAATTCCTGTGGGTTTCGTTGCAGCAGTGGGTTTATCTCCCCTGCAAAATAAATATAAAAATAGGGGAGGGTTTTTAGCTTGATTTGGTTAATAGGAATTAGCTGTGGAGGTAACTCAGCTGGTGGAACATTGAGGTCTGCTCTGTATTGCCCTGAAAACTCTCACAAATTGCCTTTTCTTTGCAAGTATTTTTATGCAAGGACACTTTTTTAAAAAAATTTGTTTATTAAATATATCTCTTTGTTTATGAAATGTATCTCTGATATCCTCCCTATAGCAACTAAAACCTCTTGTAGCCTCTGTCAGCCCCTCCTCGGTCCCTCAAATCAAAAGGGAAGATGGTTGTTTATAACTCCCTTTAGATTTGGGAGGGGGGAAACGCGAGTGATTTATACAATTCACGTTATTTGCAGAGACCAGAATGGGGAAATCACTGAACTGAGTTTCTCTTTCTGCTCTGGGGGAGCAGTTTGGGGTTTGTAGTTCAAAATTACCAGCCCTGGTGCAGTCACACCCCAGTCAGGACCAGCAAGGAACAACCGGCCAGTTCCCACTGGCTGTGGGCGGGATGGAGCCAGAAACCTCTTGAAAGTCGTTTTGGAGCTGAGTAACCGTAATCATTGTCCCAGAAACTTCCAATCTGTGGCTTTTCCCTGTGAAAATGAGCTGCTGGTGGCACTCAGAGCCATCCTCACTCTGTGATGGCAAAGACTGGACTCTCTTTTTAATGGTGTAAATTATTTGCCTGACACTTTGAAAAGCTTATTTACTTATCCAGGCACATCCTGCTGCAAAACAGGGTCGGTTTCCACACCCCCATCCCACGTTTTAATTACAGCCTTGCAGCTCCAAACTGCAGGAACGAGGTGCACAGATGGGAGCGATTGTGGTAGGGTGGGACCAGTAAGCAGCAGGAGGAGAGTTATTGTCATTAATTAAGGATGGTAACAGTAGGGATGGCGGGAGGAAACCCTTCAGCAGGCAGGTTTTGATGTCCTGTTCAAGTCGGTGCTTTGTAGGACCTGGGGGCACTGGGGAGGTGGGGCCTGGGAATCCACTCAGTGATGGTTTTAGAGTGTTTTTTGGGCAACTTCTGACGTGGTTCTGAGCAGCTACAGCTGCTACAGCTGGGGGAGGGTGTGAGAACGTGGGGTGGGTCAAGATCTCCCTGTGAGCAGGGGCAGGAGCCAAGGGGGTGGCAGGAGCTGTGGCAGGAGGGGGATTGTTGGGGTGTCTGTGCAGGACCAGGGGTTGGGCTGGATGATCCTGGGGGTCCCTTCCAGCTCAGGATATTCCCTGGTTCTATATCAAGCTGGCATTCCTGTCTCAATCCACCAGAACACCCTTGTTGTGGTCATTCAACATCCTCTCTCTGCCCTGCACATTAAATTCCCCATCAGAGCAGTTTTGAAGTGCTGGAAAGCACCAGAAGCCTATTTTTAGTCTGAGGGGGGTTTTCTGCAAAAAAAAAAAAAAAAAAAATGTCCTGGGCAAAAGTAAAGCCCTTAAAGGCACTTAAAGATATTAAAGACACTTAAACCTTGGCAGTGCAAAGCACTGGAGAATTCCTTTCTGGGGTCTGATCTTGCAGGATCACACAGTGGCTGTTTCTCAGGTGTTTGTAGTTAAATACAACCTGTGAGATTCTGCAGCTGAGGGCAGTTCTGAGCTGATTGAGCTGAGTGGTTTCAGGCTTTCCTCGTTTCAAATTGTCCCTTTTTGTTGTTTGTTTGTTTGTTTTTTTCCCTGCAGAACAACAAGACCACCCAGTTCAGGCACGTGCAGCAGCTGACCTACAGCCTGATAGAGTGGAGGTCCCAGATCCTCTCAGGGACCCTTCCCAAGGATGAGCTGGCTGAGCTCAAGAAGAAAGTCACTGCCAAGATCGACTATGGCAACAGGTAAATCCCAAATGCCAGGAAATGCTCGGTGTGGGTGACCACCCACTGAATTGGGCTCGGATTTTTTTTTCCTTGCAGAGGCAGCTTTGAGTGCCCAGCATGGTGGGACTGCCTGGCACGGTGGGTTTGCAGCACTTGGTTCCTCCTGTGCCAGAGATCTCTTGGGCTTGGCAGGAAGGCTCACCTGCCTGAATTCTGCATAAATCTGGCACTTGGTGGCATTTCCCAGGGAGCCCAGTTTGTGCCTGGTTGGCTGGAGCCAGGATTTGGCTGCTGGTGGTGAAGTAAATTGCTTTATCAGCAGCTGAGGAACAGGATTGTGTTGGCCACCCAAAGCTCCAGCTCTGACTGGTTTGCACAGGAGGGGGAATGTCTCCAGAGCTCATCTGTCTGCCTGTCAGACTTGATTCAATAAGTCAAATAAGCCAATTAAGAAGAAAGCTTATGGCAGGGGATGATAATCAGCTGGGTAGATAATACACATCCACCTTCTAAAACAAAGCCATTCTTGCCAGGAGTGGGGTGGCTGTGCAGTCCTGTTCGGTGTGGGGGTTGTGCTCTTTGCTGCTCACAAACTGGGCCCTCCCTTTTGCCCCCTCAGGATCCTGGGCTTGGACCTGGTGGTGAGAGACGACAACGGGAACATCTTGGACCCGGACGAGACCAGCACCATCTCCCTGTTCAGGGCCCACGAAACAGCCTCCAAAAGGATTGATGAAAGGATCCAGGAGGAAAAGGTGCATGTCCTGCCACTGGGCTGCCCTCTCCAAGTGTCTGTACATCCCCCTGTGGAGGATGTTGTGCTCCTTTGGCAGCACGAGTGGGTTCCCGTGCGTTTGTTTTTAATGCGATTAAAAATTCCCGTCCCTTTGCAGTCCCTGCAGCAGAATCTGGACCTCAGAGGGCAGCCAATCTTCAACTCCACCCACACCTACAGCCTGTATGTGAACTTCAAGAACTTTGTCTGCAACATTGGGGAAGATGCAGAGCTGCTGATGAGCCTCTACGACCCCGATCTCTCCAAATTCATCAGGTGGGGGCTGTTTTTTAGCAGCTGACAAGCAGTTCAGTCATCCTGGTGGTCCTTTAAAGAAGCCAGTAGAGGTTAGAAAAGAAGATCCAGCAGAGAAGTTTTTCAGTTCTGTGGTTGCTGCCTCAGTGGGGGGAAAATTATTTCTGATTAATGTGGAATCAAATTCAGCTGAGATGGGAATTCAAGGTTCTGCCTCCCCTCCTTAAAGCTGGGCATTTCTGAGATACATCACCCAAAACCCCCAGGTTGTCTTTTTCATATTCTCAGCTTTCCCTGCTGTGCTCCCAAGGCTGGATTCAGTTTTGATTAATTGGTCAGTTGTTTCCCAGTAAATCACGTCCACACGTGATGTTTGGTGTCCAGGCAGTGCAGGGTCACATCTGAGAGCTGGAAATTCTTTACTGGTAGGGAAGATGTGAAGAATTTTATCAGGGGAGCAAGTCTGTGTCAGGAACACTCTATCTCCACCACTGGGTTATCAGGTGTGGAAATGCAGTTGGAATTACACAGGGAGGCAGATGGGCCTTCACCCTCCTCTGAAATGAGTCACCTCAGAGTCATTTTGGAATAAAAGGCTTTGGCAGAATCCTTCAGATATTCCCAAAAGATCAAAATTCACCTCAGTCATCTTGGGATAAAAGATTTGGGCAGAATCCTTCAAATATTCCTGAAAGATCAAAACTCTTTCCAGCTTCTGCCAGGAAAAGGGAATGCCAGGTAGTTGATTTATTGACATTTCTTTTTTTTTTATTTCCTTTGTTTGCAGTGAGAATTACCTGGTTCGTTGGGGCAGCAACGGGATGCCTAAAGAAATTGAGAAACTAAACAACCTGCAGGCAGTCTTCACTGTGAGTGCAGGGAGTGGAGGAGGAATCCTGGAATGCTTTGGGTTGGAAGGGATCAAAAAGCTCACCCAGTTCCACCCCCTGCCACGAGCAGGGGCATCTCCCACCAGCCCAGGTTGCTCCAGGCTGGTCTTGGACACTTCCAGTGATCCAGGGGCAGCCACAGCTCCTCTGGGCAAGCTGTGCCAGGGAGGAATTTCTCCCCACTATCCCATCTATCCCTGTCCTCTGGCAGTGGGAAGCCCTTCCCCGTGTCCTGGCACTCCAAATGTCTCTCTGCCCCTTCCCTGCAGGCTCCCTTTGGGTCCTACAAGGACCTTCAGGGCTCCCTGGAGGCCACAGCTTTCACATTTACAATCTCCCAGAGTGTCTTTCTCTGTCTCTCCTTCCATCCCTGAAGCAGAATTTGATACCATTTCATTCCAACCCCCTTTTTTTTTTTTTTCCCAGGACTTGAGCAGCTCCGACCTGATCCGCCCCAAGATCAGCCTGGTGTGTCAGATCGTCAGGGTGGGGCACATGGAGCTCAAAGATGGCAAGAAGCACACCTGTGGGCTCAGGAGGCCCTTTGGGGTGGCAGGTAGGACAAGAGCCAGCCCATGGAGAGGCTTCCAGGGGCTGGGAAGTGGGAGGTGTGGGCTGGCTGTGTCAGCAGAGCCTGTGTGCCCTGCCAGAGTCAGCATCTCTGCTGATGCCAAGCTATAAATAGCCCCCTCTGAGACCTCCAATGAAGGTTGTCCATGAGGATGGAATACTCATTGGCACCCAATTCCTGTTTGATCCCTGGGATCTCCTGGGAAAAAGACTTGAAATTTATGGTGGAAAATTAAATAAATGAGCAATAATGGCATTTGATTGTAAATGGAATGTCTCTGCTGTGAAATACCCGAGCCCCACCTGGGTTTTTATCCCATTTTCACACTCATGGGCTGAGCGAGGGAAAAGCTTTCATCAGTGAAAAGGTGCTTTTTTTAAAAAGCTGAGATGAGGGTGGTGCTCCCTGTTGGGAACCCCAGAGTGGTTTGGGCTGGAAAGGACTTTAAGGACCACCCAGGGGACACCTTCCACGAGGCCAGGTTGCTCCCAGCCCTTGTCACGGGTGACACTGGCCCCGAATGAGCCGTTGTTATCTCCATTACGAAAGGGAAGAGCTCTCTGGGGGTTCTTCAGCAGCAAGTGATGATGTGGTGTCGTTGCAGTGATGGACATAACTGACATCATCCATGGGAAGGTGGATGACGAGGAGAAGCAGCATTTCATCCCGTTCCAGCAGTAAGTACTGGCCCCAGAGTTCCCAGCTCTGGCTTTTTTTGGAGCCACTGTCCTCTGCAGAAGGACAGAGCTGGCTGGGAGCCTGGCAGGGCTCCAATCAGCCTGCAGCACAAGCCAGCTCTTGGAAGGGAAAGGTTTCTTGTTGGTCTCCTGGAGCCTTTGTTCTGCTTTTCTGTGTCTCCAGGACGGGCTGAGTTGCTCGGGGAGTTTGGGCAATCGGTGAAATTTCCACCTGGGAGGGCAGAAAGAGGAGCACAAAAGGTGCAAAATAACCTTGGGGAGAGGTGGAGGAGACAACTTTTGCAAAGTGTTTGAGGGCTGGGAGGCAAGAGTCTCAGAAACCCCTGAGCACAGAGACACATCTTGTCCCTGCTGGGTGGTTCCTGTGCCTCTTCCCTCTCCAGATGTCCAGAGGGCAGCAGGGAAGGGATTTTTTTTTCCCAGAAATGCCACTGAGTTCTGCATTCCTGCAGTGCTGGTGAGCCTGGTGGGTTCTGCCTTGCTCTGAGTGCCCGCTGTTTTTGGCACATTCCAGGAGCTGAAATGAAGCTTGTTTGGGTAGACCCAGCCATGTTGTTACAGTCCTAAATACAGCGGTGCCAGTGTTCCAGCCCTGTGTTATTACAAGGTATTTTCAGGGGAGATTTTGTTCCCCTGCCCCTTCAGGGCCTGGAAGGATGGGTTTTCCTTTGCAAAATAATTTCAGTCTGCTACTTTATGGTTGGATTTTTTGTTTGTTGGGGTTTTTTTAAAATTTCTTTGGAAGTTTTTGGGGTCTTTGTTTGCTTGGAGGTTTTTTTGTTTGGGGTCTTCCTTTGTGTTTTGGGTTTGTTTGTTTGTTTGTTTGTTGGAGCTTTTGTTTGTTCCTTTTGGGTTTTTTGTTGGGTTGGTTTGGGAGTTTCCCCCGTTTTCCCTCTGCTCTAATGAGGCTGAGTTTGAATGCACAGCTGGGCACCTCTCCCAGGATGGGAGATGATTTTGTGTGTCATTATTGCTGCAGTGAGGTCAGGTTCGAGATCCAAAGCTCAGCAGATGTGGCTCTTCATCACTTGTGATCTCACAGCAGTCATCAGTTCTATTAATTTGCCACTGGTTAATCTACGTGGCCTCGTAGGGACCAGCTCTCAGGTGCAGCTGCACTCAGGGCTCAGCTCATCAGCTCAGTGTGACTTATCCTAAGCCTGATGTGTTTCCTGGTTTGAGAGTTTAAATGTATTTCCAGTGGCTTTGTAGGTTAAGAAGTAAAAAATCACAGGGAATCCTTAAAAAAAAAAAAAAAAAACAAAGAAACCATTCCCCTGGAAAACAACCAGCTGTTGGCCAGCCCTCTTCTTGCCCAGGTTGATGTTGGCCTCTGCTGTCTGATTTAGGATTGCCATGGAGACCTACATCAGGCAGAGACAGCTGATCATGTCCCCCCTGATCACATCCCACGTGATAGGGGAGAACGAGCCCCTCACCTCTGTCTTCAACAAAGTCATTGCTGCCAAGGAGGTCAATCACAAAGGACAAGGTACAGCCCCCCTGGGGGATAAAACCTGGGCTGGGGAAGGGTTCCCCTGCCTGCTGAGGAAATAAATGCCCTGGGGAAGTCCAGAGATCAAGGACTGGGGGAGTTTGTTCCCTTCCCTGAGCCAAACCTGTGTCCTTTGTAGGGGTTGTCACCCCAGCAGAGCTAAAAGGAGATGAACCCAGGAGCTGTTCTTGAAGGAGAAGAGCTGCTCCAGCTGATGATTTCCATGCTGATAGTGCAACATTTCTAACCTAAAACTGTCTGTGTGGACATCAGATCCTGTTGGGTGAACGTGGCTGCGTGTTCTGTGAATGGCTTTGGGTTTAAACTGAATTATTCAGGATTTTTCTGCCCTTCTCTGTGTGCGTGGCCTTTGCTCAGATACACTCAGGATTCATCTCAGAAAGTCTGTGTTTCACTTCAGAGAATCTTCTTGCCCAGTAAAGCCTCCCTCAGCATTAGGGAGGTGCAGAACTGGGCAAGAAAGAACCAGCTTGGGATTTTTAAGGAATTGTTGCACAAAGGTCTCAGGAAGAAACATGTTTTTATAAATTTATAAAATTCATGGGGTTGTACCTTTTTTTTTATTTTTTTTTTTGCAGTAAACAAGTGTTATCTTCCTTTTCTCAGGCCTTTGGGTCTCCCTGAAGCTGCTCCCTGGGGATCTGGCTCAGGTTCAGAAGGATTTCTCCCACCTCGTAGACAGATCAACTGCTGTGGCTCGGAAAATGGGATTCCCCGAGATCGTCCTTCCTGGTAGGTCCCCCGTACCCCTACAGAGGGAAAGAGCCAGTTAAAATTCCAGAATTTCTGCTGTAAAAAAGATCTATTTTGAAGCTGACTGAAAACTTCCTTTTTTTCCTCGAATTTCCAGATGATTTTTAATTTTTTTGTCAAAAGGGTTTCCTTTCTGATTGAAAAATGGTAGCTTTTTGGAACAAAACGTCCTTTTAGTCAAAGACAATTTTGTTGCGTGTAGGTATGACCCTGTATAATCCATTCTAAGTGGATTTAACCCTGTGGAGCTTGTTATGTTCAAAGAAATACATAAGGATGGAGGTTTATAGAAAGGAAAATGGTTCATTTGAAAAGGATTTTGTGGGATTTGAGGTGGAGGTGAAGTGGTGGGGTGCTGGGTGGCATTAAAGGTCCCTTCCAACTCTGAATATTCTGTGAATGACCCAAAGGCTGAGAAGAAGACGAGGGTAACGTGTTCCCCCAGGCTGTGAAACGCCCACCTGGAAAACTGTGTGAGGATAAAAACCCTCCTGGAACGAGGGGAAAAACCCTCACGGAACGCTCTGGCTTTCAGGTGACGTTCGGAACGACATCTACGTCACCCTGATCCAAGGGGAGTTCGACAAGGGCAAGAAGAAGACCCCCAAGAACGTGGAAGTCACCATGTCCGTCCACGACGAGGATGGAAACCTCCAGGAGGTAGCAGGGCCTCTTTGGGTCTGGCGTGACCCAAAACCC
>NW_020956317.1:75683-110323 GCF_003031625.1 Empidonax traillii | reverse complement strand
ACAGTTATTGTTGCTCTGGCTTCTCAGTGTATGGTCTTGGTTTTAATTTATGTAAAGGCTTTGACAAAATTCAGTGCAAGGCTTGATCTTCCTATAGGGGGATTTCTAATTAGGTAAATGAGAGGCTAATGAGAAAGTGAGAGCCAGAAGGTTCATCAAACAATTTCAGAGCCCTGAAACAAGATCATAATGTGAGAGATAAGCCCTTGAAGGGCTCTCCAGAAAATCCTCTGAAGGCATCTGGGAGAGGCAGTGACTTCCACATCCATTCCTGCCGAGCAGATGTGCAAAACCCCCACCAAAAAAATATCTCCACAACTGTGTGTCATGGAATCATTCAGGTTGGAAAAGACCTCCGAGATCATGGAGTCCAGCCATTAATCTGCCCAGCCATCAGCACAATTAGCCCCTAAAATGGTGTGGTGAGAGATGCTTCAAAGAGGATGTTTGTCTGTGTAGTTGCAGGTACCTGTGAAGTGCCCTGAGAGTCTAATAAATAAAGCAGCTGCTGCTTTAGTTAGAGGGCTGCACTGTGGATTGTATGCACATAAATGAGGCAGCTCCCAACAAAGATTCCTCTGTGTGTTTGCAGCCAGGGACAGGTCTGAGAGAGCTTTTGGCATGGGCTTTGTGAAGCTGATGAATGCAGATGGAACAACGCTGCAGGATGGCAAACACAATCTGATTGTTTACAAGGTAACCTGGGCATCTGCAGCCTTGCCTCTTGTTTAACTGAGCAAAACACTCTCTTGGCTGATTTTTCCCAGCTGCAAAGCGTGTGGGTGATGAGGGGAGACCCTCCTAAACTCTGTGGTTTGGATCTCTGAAAATATCTTAGTCCTTTGGCTGCATGGGCAACTCACTCCCTAAAGTGAGAGGCCCAAACAATTCCAGAGGTTAAAAAGTGCTTCAAATCCATTCTGTCCATCCCTGTGTTGAAGTCTGGCTGCAGATGAGAAGTGCCAGAGCTCAGATGAGCGTGCTTCAGTGTGACATGACCCTTCTCTCTGCTGCCTTCAACCGACCAGGGTGACAACAAGAAAATGGAAGATGCCAAAAGCTACTTGAGTCTTCCCTGCACCAAAACGGAGATGGAGGAGAGGGAGGCTCCCCCAGGGAAGAACCTGCACCATCTGGCCAACTTTACCCCCACGAAAGACAGCACAAAGGACAGCTTCCAGATTGCCACCGTGATCTGCTCCACCAAGCTGACCCAAAATGGTGTGTTTGGGCGTTGCAGGATGGGTGGGCGCAGTCCTTGAGCTCTGATTTTGCTGGTTTGGGTGTCAGTGGCAGCCCTGTCCCAGTGTTGGTCGCATCACACTGCCAGTACAAGCTACAGAGGAGTCTGTGCAGCCACATCCCAGGAATGTTGTTGTCCCAACTCCCCTTGTTAAATCCTTGAGGAGAAATGGCACCTCCCAGTGACAGTGTGTATGTTTTCCCTGAATTATGGATGTTTAAGGTTAATTATCTTCCCTCCTCTGCTGTTAAAGGGAGTAGCAGTTAGAACTGAGCTCTCCAGGATGCTGTTGAACATTAAATCTGCTTTTCATGCTGCCAAGGGTGGGGGGGGGCCAGAATGAAGGGGTGTGCAGGTGGGAACGAGTGCCGCGTGTGATGGGAGACCTCCAGCAGCTCTGGAAGGCTCTTGGGCTAAGATAGGCACTCCAATAAAATTCCTGGCTTGAGACACCTCCCCTGGGTGAATGAGAAACCTGCAGAATTGCCTCCAAATGCCTCGTGCACCCAGGTTTCCATTTATAGCAGAACTCCCCTTCCTTGCCAGGACAAAAGCACCACCTCAGGGTGTAACGTTCTGTTCATCAGGGGTGACTTTTCCTTCTTCCCTGCTTCTAAAAATAACCCTCCAGACTCGAAGTCAGCCGGGCTGTTGCAATTTGCTAATTGCTGCCGTTGTGTTGTGCCCTTGCCAGTTGACCTGCTGGGTTTGCTGAACTGGCGCTCCAACTCGCAGAACATCGCCCACAACCTCAGGAAGCTCATGGAGGTGGAAGGAGGGGAAATTGTGAAGGTACTTGGGGGGTTTTTTGAGCCTCCTTGTTATTTTACTGCTATTCACTATTATTTTTTTTACTGGTATATTTTTTTTCCCCCCTCCCTCCTCTAGTTTTTGCCAGACACCCTGGATGCACTTTTCAACATCATGATGGAGATGTCAGAGAATGAAACCTATGACTTCCTTGTGTTTGATGCCCTGGTGAGTGAGTCTTTTGGGGATTTAGAGTATTTATGTCCAGCCACATTTTCAGCCTGGTGCTGGTGATGCCTTTAGATGAGCAACTGGTATTTTCCTTTCCTTTCCATTTAAACATTTCTTCAAGGCATTTTCAGAGCTAGGACTGAAACACACACAGTGAAAATAGTAATAAAGAAATAAATACACCCAGTGTTTTGTGACTATTAGAACATCAGTAACACTCTCTGTGGCGTTAATGCTGTTAGGAAAACAACCAAAACCTGTAAATGCACTGAGTACTGCTGGAGTTGGAGGTTGTGCAGCTCTGTACATGTGTTTCCTTTTGAACTCTTGGCAGGTATTTATTATTTCTTTGATTGGAGACATCAAGTTCCAGCATTTCAACGCTGTACTCGAGACTTACATTTACAAGCACTTCAGTGCCACCCTGGCATATGTGTGAGTATTGGCACCCCAGGCTGATAACATGGGATGTGATCAGTCTTTAATTCTGGTAGTGGTGGCATTTGTTAGATAGTTTTTGGTGATGGTGATGTGATAAAAGCAGCAGAGACCAGAGATTCCCATCCCATTCTTCTCTGCTTTCACAGGACAGAAAGAAAACCTGTAGTTACTCTTTATACCCTGTAAAAATGTCTGTATTCCACAGCATCCTTTGTGTGTTCCACATGCCAGAACTGGGAAAAAGGGGGGGAATTGGATGCTGAAAGGGTGGCAAACTGAGCAGCAAGAGCTTGGCTGCCACTCTCACACTACTTTGGGTGCTGGGAGGTGATTAATGAAGGGGATTTTGCCTGAATTTTCACAGCCCTGGCGCTCAGGGAGGATCCTGATCTTCTGATGTGGCAGAGACATGATTAAAAAATACACATAATGTGTTTATACCACTTGTCTGCAGTTCAGAATTCCTTCAGGAGAGCTTTGTGCCTCACACTTGAGGCTGATAACCCAGGGAGAAGGTGCCAGTCACCTCTGGGAGGAATGGGTTTTCCAGCTCATTTTTAGGGAAGAAAAAAAGCAGACGAAGAAGGTGGGATTTGCAGCCAGATTTGTAGACTGTGAGAACTCATGAAGTGGTTGTGAAAAGCTGGCATCCCATGAAGGCAAAGATTTCAGGAGGAAATGGGGTGTGAGCAGGAACCTCGGTTATCTGTTCACTGGTCTGTAGTTCCCCTCTGGAATAAGGAAGCTGGACTTGGACAGGAACTGCCCCGTGTCTGTTTTAGCTCTCCTTTTGTGTGCTTGATTTCCAAAGGAAGCTCACCAAAGTGCTGAACTGCTACGTGGGGAATGCTGAGGACTCCAGCAAGACAGAACTGCTCTTTGCTGCCCTGAAAGCCCTGAAGTACCTGTTCAGGTTCATCGTCCAGTCCCGGGTGCTGTACCTGAGGTGAGACCCCAACCACTGCCATCCTGGGGGCTCCTCTTGCAGCTCTTCCACTCAGCCCATGTTCTTCACCTTATCTTTATCCCTTATTCGTTAAGGGGACCTTCCTGCCCTTTGCCTTACAGCTGGAAGAAATAAAATCAAACAAAAAATTGGAATATCCCATATGAAGAGGAGAATCCTCTCACTCACCCCCCGAGAGTGCAGGGAGCTGAAAAGGAGCCCAGTAGTTATTTTAAAAAGGAAAACATGGAATGATTTCCTCATTTTAAGGAACTTTAGGTTAAACAGAGACACACACACCCACACACACCCCCCAAACACTCAGGTGGGGTGAGGGTGGCACCTCCTCCATTTGGGGGGTGGTGAATGGCAGTGGTTTTACTGGAACATCTTGTCAGAGATTTGCAGTGAATCCTGTAGGGTGGAGTTCTCCACCCGTGTTCATTCTGGCTTTTTCTCTGTTGAATGCCTTCATTGTTGGAACCCAAGCAGAATTTGCTGCAGTGGCAGCTCAAACAGTGGAGTTTTTCCACGATAAGGGATTCCAGCAGGAAATCACTGCAAGAAGCTCCAACGCTGATTGTCCCCTCACGTGCCTGTGGAAGGAGATTGCGCTGAGATGTTGTTGCAGATGATAAAATCCCATTGCAGCTGCTCTGGCACTGTTATCCTGGGTTTATGTGCCTGTTCTTTGTAGTGTTTATGGGAAGAGTGAAGATGGGAATGAATTCAACGATGCCATTCGCCAACTGTTCCTGTCCTTCAACGTCCTCATGGACCGGCCCCTGGAGGAGGCTGTGAAGATCAAGGTGAGCAAGATCTGCAGGCAGAAGTAGTAAAAGTAATATCTTCTATTAGATTAACTCCCTGCAGCTGGGAGGGAGCTGGGCCAGAGAAGGGAACAGGCTTTGAGGAATGTAAAACCCCTTCAAGGTGAGTCACCCCTCTGAATGTCTGTGTGTGGCAGGAAGGGGATAATTAAAACCAAAAGTTTTATCAAGTAAAAAAGAGCAGCACCCCTTCAGCATCTCCTGAAGATAAGAGCACCTGAGAAAAGCACTTGTCTCTGCACTGCACGTGTGGGGTTGTTGGGGGCTCTTTGAAAGCAGAAATTTGACCCTAAACCATTTCCCTGCAGTTGCCCCCACATCTGCTCTTGACAAAAACTAGATGTGCCACGAGTGTTTCATGTCCTTGGGCTTTTTTTTTTCTTTTTTTCTTGCAGGGGGCAGCTCTGAAGTATTTGCCAAGCATCATAAATGATGTCAAACTGGTGTTTGACCCCGTTGAGCTCAGGTAAATGGATTAATTTTGTTTGTCCTCTAAACCCAGCTCAGTTGGGTGGGAAGAATTTTGGACACTTCGCTTTAAAAACAGCAGCCTGGGCTAGTGGAAGGTGTCCCTGCCCATGGGATGATCTTTAAGGTCCCTTCCAACCCAAACCATCCTGGGATGCTGTGTGTTCATTCACAGCCTTGCCCAGAACTGCCCATCCCTGTCTTCTCGTGCTGACACAAATAATTTGCTCGGGAGCAGCAGACAGACAGCAAATGTGCCTGGAATTTAATTGAATGGAATCTCGGACTGAAATGAGTCATCACTCTCGATGAAAGGGGCATCTGGAAGGATGTGCTTTTGCTGTTGTTGTACATGTCTCAACTTTCAGCAGTTTGGGCTGCTGGGCCTTTGCAAAAATCAGCTTTTATTTTGTTTTATTTTTTTATTTATTTTATTTATTTTTATTTTATTTTCCCTGGAAGTGTCCAAGGCCAGCTTGGAGCAACCTGATCTAGTGGAAGTTGTCCCTTCCCATGGCAGGGGGTGGAATGGGATGATCTTTCAGGTCCCTTCCAACCCAAAGCATCCCAGGATTCTGTGATCAGGGTGGGTGTGGGATGGGGTGGCATTGGGTGGAAGTGCTGACCATCTGTCCCCTCTGTGGTTTGCACTCCAGCGTCCTCTTCAGCAAGTTCATCCAGAGCATTCCTGACAATCAGCTGGTGCGCCAGAAGCTGAACTGCCTGACCAAGATCGTGGAGAGTGATCTGTTCAGGCAGGCAGGTGAGTGGCACAGGGAAATCCATGGATTCTCCATGGGGCCACACAGCCTTAAAAACAGGAGTGCCTTGTGAGTTGCCATGGCAGTCACCGGTGCTAATCCACCATTAAACCCATCTTTGGAAACATCCCTTGCTGTGGAAGGACTGCAGGGGTTTTTTTGGCTGTTTGGTCTTTATGCAGTTCCCAACACTGTTGAGTTTGCTGTTTGATGCAATGCATGCAATTTAGAAATGAGAGGAATGTTTAGATGGGATATTAGGGAGAAATTCTTCCCTGTGGGCACAGGTTGCCCAGAGAAGCTGTGGCTGCCCCATCCCTGGAAGTGTCCAAGGCCAGGTTGGAGCAACCTGGGCTAGGGGAAGGTGTCCCTGCCCGTGGCAGAGAGTGGAACTGGATGATCATTAAGGTCCATTCCACGATTCTAATTACAGGTTATTTATGACCCTCTCACCTGCTGGTTGTAACTCAAGTGGCTTTAAACATGTTTTGGTGTCCAAGCTGAAGCTGGGAGCGGAAAACTCCTGTTTGGTTCCCGTGTACCCTGAATGCTGAGGGTCTTCCTGAGGGCAAAATAACGTGGTGCTGTCTCTGTCTCCTTTTTCAGAATGCAGAGATGCCCTCCTGCCCCTGCTGATCGACCAGCTGAGTGGGCAGCTGGATGACAATTCCCACAGGCCTGACCACGAGGCCAGTTCCCAGCTGCTGAGCAGCGTTCTGGAAGTGCTGGACAGGAAAGATGTGGTGAGCATGAACTCCCCAAGGGTGCCAGTTCTTCTTTAAAGTGGTTATGGTAAAAAAAAAAAGAAAAATCATCTCAACTGATGCTTTAAAGCATTAGGAAGTTGTGATGTTTACAGAAATCGTGTTGCACTGCTGGGCAGTTCTTTGTAGATCCACAAGTTTTTTTTTTAGCTGTGTCCCAAAAGGAGGCAGGAAAGGTTGAATTAGTCATTATCACACAGTACTAAAAGCCATTGCTTCCCTTTCTGGGGACCAAGATGTTATCCCAGCTATTCTGGTGGCTTGCTGAGTAATTTGGAGCAAGCCATGGATGCGTTTGGTTTCTGTGGAATGGGCACGAGGATCACGGCTCTGCCCACGTGGACGTGGATTCTGAGTTGCTGGGAAAAGACTGGTCTCTGATTTTGCTTGTTGCACATCCCCAGGGCCCCACAGCTCTCCACATCCAGCTGATCATGGAGCGCCTGCTGAGGAGGATCAACCGCACGGTGATCGGGATGAGCCGACAGTCCCCTCACATCGTGAGAGCCTTTGGCTTTTCCCACATTCCCCCATTTTTTTAGAGTGGAATTTGTCCCCCTGGGAGGTTTCAGCATGTAGCAAGTGGTTTATGAGATCACCTTGCCCTTCCCTGCAGGGTTTCTGTGCCGCTCAGACGTGGCTTTGGGTGGTTTTGTGAGGCCAGGGTGGAAAAAATGCTCTTTTATCACCTTGGCTGAATAGGATTGACACATCCCTAAGGGGCATTGCTGGCACATCTTGGAAGGTGTAAGCACTTGGAGTGTCTTAATTTTCCTTGTCTCTCATGCCTAGAAAGATGGGGAAAAAATCAAGAGCTGGGAATATATTTTTGATAACTTTCTAGTCGTGGCAGTAGGTCACCCGTGGGAATCGCAGCTAGCCATGCCAAACCTGAAAATCAGAGAATCAGGTTGGAAAAGACCCTGAAAAATCAGAGAATTGGACTGGGATGATGCAGGACTGTGCTCAGTGGTCCTTGATGAGGTCACTCTGAGAACACTTGGAGCTTCCAGTGCTTCCCACAGGAGAGTAACCCAGGGTTTTGTTTCTCCCACTGCAGGGTATTTTCGTGGCCTGCATGACAGCCATCCTGAGGCAGATGGATGATTGCCATTACAGCCATTACATCAGCACTTTCAAAACCAGGCAGGACATCATTGTAAGTCAGCCTGGCTGGGGAATTGGCTCAGTCCAGGCTCTGCTTCTCTGAAAGGTCACTCCAAGCTGCTGTGTGGGGTTTGGGCTGATTAAACCACATCCATCAGCAGTGAGTCCTGGGCTCCTGATGCCACAGCCCCTGGGGATTCATTCTTGGGTGGTGGTGACTCGGTAGAGCCCAAGAGCAGCATTTGTGGCACGGAGTAAAAACATGTTTAATGACTGTTTAAAGTCAGGAAGCAGGAAAGGGAGTGAAGATGGAAAGGAAAAGCATTTCCCCCTCTCTCACTCTGTGCTCCTTTTCTCTTTGCCTGACTCTTTCCCCTCCTCTAAAGTTTAATTAAATCCTTCAATCCTGCTTTAATATCCAGCACTGCAGATAGTTCCCAAAACAGCAACAATTGTGTACAATTCACATCCCCAAAGACTTTGAATATGAAACCAGGTGAAACACCAGCTTTTTATTTTTTTGAGGCCCTTAAAACGACCAGCTGTGCCCAGATTTTTCTCCAGACTCCCCAAAATGATCAAACCCAGTATTAAAGCAATTCCCTGATGCATGACACAGCAACTCCCGTGGCTTTTTTACCCCCTCATTCCTTTGTTTTGCAACTGGGGGGGTGCTTGGTTATTGAAATACCAGCTGGGGTTGAGTTCTGCCTGTGTCAAAACCCTCAGGAAGGTTTTGTAGTTCATTTTGGAAGCCAAGGGGATCCCTTTCCCTGTGCAGTTCAGGAGTTGCTTTCCATCAGTTGAGCAACACAGCCATCTACAGGTCACTCTCCCTTCCTGTGGGCTCAGAGCTGCTTTTTTTCTTACCCAAATCACTTGTTGTGGAGGAAGAAACCAGAATCAAAGCCATTATTATTAATGTAATTATTAAAACTACCTGCTCATCATTTAGAATTCCAGAATAGCCTCATGGAATAGTTTGGGTGGGAAGGGACCTTAAAGATCATCTTGTTCCAACCCCCTGCCACGAGCAGGGCTGGGTTTAAACAAGACACTGATTGAAAATCACGATTTCTAATCTAATTTTTACCCATCTTTAAATCTACTGAGGAAACCCACCCTGTTTGCTGGTGTTGGAGCTGTTCATACCAGCAGAACACTTTCACTGCAAGAATTGGCTTCGTTCTTGTTGTTTGGTGGTGGCTTTTATTGGCTCTGGGCATTTACAGCCCTGCTTTGCATCGTGGCTCGGTTGCTTTAACACTGGGAGGAGTTAATTCATCTCTTCAAGGTGCTCTCTTGTCAAGCCCAAACCTTTCCATCAAGCCCTGATTTAATAAGGCCTGAAGGGTTGTTACTGAGGCAGCACCAGGAGCCCATTTCTCTCTCTCTCTCTCTCTCTCTCCATCACTTGCCAGTTTTTCTGAGCAAACTGTTCAGCTCAACAGAGGATTTTTTTAAATTTTTTTTTTTTTGCTGGGGGTGGTTTCAATGGGGTGGTTTTTCCTGTGACCTCCTTTGTGTCTCTCTCATTTTTAATGCTGATGTGGTGTCGTTGTAGAGACCAGAATTGATTTCAGTGCTCTCCTATCTGCAGAGACCACAATGTAGAGATCAATATGCTTGATATTCCCTTCTTTAGCTCCTCTCTCTTCTTTTTTGCCTTTTCATTTTTTTCTCATTCCACAATTCAACCTTGCCTTGCCCAAGTCTTAAGTCTTGTTTAGAGAACAGAAAAAGTGTCTTTTGGACAATAAATCACGTGTCTGACATCATGTCCACTACCTGTCTTTAGGTATCCTTCTTAAACTGGACCAGAGAAGACTTAACTAATAGAATTTAATAATAAGTACGTTATAATTTAGCTGTAATTTAGATAAAACAGAGGATCCTGCATAGAGCTGTTGCACTGTCATCATTCAGGGATTTGGAAACCAGTCCCTGAATTTGCTTTTTAATCCAGCTTGTGCACCAGGACTGCCCCCAACAGGGCCTAATTCAAACCAGTGAAGACAGATTTAATTAACCAGCTCAGCTTATTTCTCCTTGTGTCACTGAGTGGATGGGCTGTCAGAAATAATTCAGTTATTGGAATATACCCACACAATGAGAGCTCCTTCTTGGGGGGGGGGGGGAGCAGGGTATTGATTGTCAATCAATGCAGTCATTAATCAATGCACTTGCAAACGTTTGCACTTCCCTGGGTTTTTACGTGGATAAAAAAATATCTCTGCAGCCTGATGGGCTCTGGGTTTTGTTTCTGCCACAGGACTTCCTGATGGAAACATTCATTATGTTCAAGGACCTGATTGGAAAAAACGTGTATGCACCTGACTGGATGGTCATGAACATGATGCAGAGCAGGTATAAATTTTATTTATTTATACATTTGAAGTCTTGCTTTGGAGCCCTTTGTGGTTCTGAAAGGACTCACACAAGCAGGTTTATTCTCTTTAACCGTTTTCTGGGTGATTTAAATCAGATTTCAGTGAGTTGTGCTTCCTGGGGGTTTTTGCTGATGGGACTGGAAACCCCTCTCACAAACCACGGGGTCTTTCATCCAGCTGGAGAGTGGCAATAAATCAGAGCCAATAAACCAAAAATGACTTTTTGGTGTCAGTGCTGAGGGGGGATCCCTTGGCAAACCTAAAGCCAGTGCTGGACAATGTTTCACCACTCTTTAAGTGAACAAACTTCCCCTGATATCCCACCTGAACCTACCCTGGTGGGACTTGAGGCCACTAAACCAAGGAATAACTTTCCCTGAATGTTCCTCTACTGGGCAAGAGGTGGAAGAGATTCTAGAGGAACTCCTGCCTTCTTTGGGAACATCTGTTCCTGGACTTACAAAACCCAGAGCTGCAGTGCCATTTCTTTGATTTCAAGGGCCACTTTTCATCCCTGATTTTATCTTTTCCAGGGTTTTCCTCAGGGCAGTGAACCAATTCACCTCCGTCCTCAACCAGGCCTTTCTGGATCAGAAAGGTTTTGAGCTCCAGGTAATTTTTCCCCCATTGCTCCTGGATTTTCTCAAGGCCCCCAGACCAGAATAAATCAATCCCACAATTAACATTATTAACATTATTAATGAGCTCCCCAGTTCATTCATAATGTTGATTTTCTTCCTCCTGGAGGGCACCAGCAGCATTTGGGGGCTGTGCTGGTCGGTGCTTTGCCTTCTCCCGGTTTCTTTTAGCCCCTGTTTTATTTAGTTTTCTCTTCCCCAGCTCTGGAATAACTTCTTCCACTTGGCAGTGGCTTTCCTGACTCACGAGTCCCTGCAGCTGGAGACCTTCTCCCAGGCCAAGCGCAGCAAGATCATCAAGAAGTGAGTTCACATCTCAAACCTGGCCTGATTTATTTTTGTTCTTCGTTTTTTTGCTGCTCCCAGACGTCCCCCCCTGAACCCTCAGGGCCAGGGAGGTGTTTTAATTCAGGAGGGGATTTATTCCTTCGGTTTTTCTGAAAAAGTGGGGATAAATCCCCCCATTTTTACTGACTGAGCAGCTTTCACTTCTTCATTTATTTAGAATCAAGTCCCTAACCACCTTTGAGGTTCTTGACACAGGATTTATTAGGGCACCCACAAGTTTGCCACCTTTTTCCTGCTTTTTAGAAGCCTGATAATTAAACCTCCATGTGAGCAGTGAAAGCTTCAGGGAAAACCACCAAACACCCCAAAATTCGGGGTGGGATTAATTGCAACCTGCCCTCACAACTCTGCAGCCTCCTGTCACAAATGACCATTCGTAGGCTTGCCACGAAATCCTTCAGGTAACCCCAAATTTTGTCATCTCTGCCCTTTTAATCCCTTCTTCTAGGTATGGGGACATGAGGAAAGAAATTGGCTTCAAGATAAGGGATATGTGGTACAACCTGGGTGAGTTCCAGCCAAAGGATGATCTTTATTTGAGCCTCTCAAACCTGGGTTTCAAATCCTTTATTTCTTTAAGAGAAGCTGCCCCTGTTTAATGTGGGGAAATGCACCCTGAGCACACGAAAATCCCTTTTCCTTTTGCTGGGAACGACTTGCAAAAGCTGATTTTAATTTTTTTTTTTCCCCTCACTTCAGCTGCTGAGATAATGGCTTGGGTTGCCTATAAAGGGAGTTCTGCCACGTGAAGGAAAAGTGGGATTTTTCAGAGATGTGATTTGCAACCCAGCTCAATTGTTTCCTGGAGTGTTGCTGAGTCGTGGAGCTGTGGTGGTGTTAATTCTGCTTTAAGCAGCCATTATTAACCACATAAAACACACATTCTGGGCACTGCTTTTGTGCTTCATCCTCTTTACAATGTGCTGAAACGTTTGGCTTTCCAAATCCTGCCACTTGGGTATTTCTGACTTGGGCTTTTCCTGCAGGTCCCAACAAGATACAATTCATCCCAGCCATGGTGGGGCCAATCCTGGAGGTCACCCTGGTGCCAGAGCCTGAGCTCAGGAAAGCCACAATTCCCATCTTCTTTGACATGATGCAGTGTGAGTTCAACTTCAGTGGGAACAGGAACTTCCATATGGTAAGGGAATATCCCAAATATACGATACCTGCACACGTGGAATGCAAGAAAACACAATATATGCAATATAATTTATCTGGGATAATATTACCTGGGATAATTTCCCCTAGAAGTTGTCCTTTTATTGCTGCTGGGAAGCACCAGCAAGCGAGGAAGGAAAAGGAGCTTCGCTTTTGCCCCGAGGTTGAGTTTTTTCACTGCAGTTTTGAAGGATTTATTCTTCCAGCTTTCCCCTGGGAATACCAGACATCCCCATCTCACCTGGCAAGGTGGGGGCACTGCAGTTTTGCTGCAGACAGTGGATTTTCCATCCTCATAATATTTATATATTATGTATAAATAGATATTAAAAAGTGTACAACATATATATTTATATCCTGGGGACAGTTAAATGTGAGACTATTTCCTTGCCCTGCACATCACAGGGTGTTGATGATCCCCCAGGACTTGGTTCTGGCACCCTGAGAAGTTGCTTTTTATTGAATTTTGGGGGTTTTTGTTTTTTTTGCCCTTTGCAGTTTGAAAATGAGCTGATCACCAGGCTGGACCAGGAGGTGGAGGGCGGCCGAGGGGACGAGCAGTACAAGATCCTGCTGGAGAAGCTGTGAGTTTTCTACACAACTTTGTTCACAGTTTACTGGGCTGTTTTTCTCACGCAGAGAGACCCTAATTCATTGCTCCAGTGAGGAGGGAGGTGGTGCAGTGCCTGAAAATGATGGGTTTATTCTACAGCAACTCTCACAACTGCCCTGAACTGGGGGGTCAAAACTCACACCCAGGTGCCAAAGTGGAAAAGCTTGAGAAGAGCAGGCTCAGAGTTAAATCAAAATCACAGATTTTGACTGGTTTTGCTCAGCAAGTCGTGTCTCTCAGCTGGGTCTCTCAGGGTGGGGTGGGTTCAGCGCTGACCCCGAAATTGGATTTACCGCCACTCGCAACCCTAACTGAGCATTCCCTGCTGGCTCTGGCTGTCCCTGCAGGCTCCTGGAGCACTGCAGGAAGCACAAATACCTGGCTGCCCCCGGGGAGGTGTTTGCCCTGCTGGTCAGCAGCCTGCTGGAGAACCTGCTGGACTACAGGACCATCATGCACGACGAGAGCAAGGAGAACCGCATGAGCTGCACCGTCAACTTGCTGGTAGGAGGGGGGGGGATAGGCTGGGCCTGGCCTCCTGAGCTTTTGGGGATCCTGAAGGAGTTGGTTTTTAGTCATTTGGTTCATTCTTTGGGCCAGTTCTGGTTTACGGTGGGCCCAAATCAGGCTGTCAGGCTGTGAGCGTGGAAAGATGGACCCAGGTCCAAAATCGAGTCATGGGGCTGATCCTTGTCCAGGGGATGATCTGGAGCCCTGAAATACAGGCAGGAAAGATGCCTGGTGGATAGTTTGGGTCCCTGTTCCACTGCCAAGAGCTCTGGGCAAGTCATTTTGTGTGATTTGCCCCTTTTCTGGAGGTGGTGGTGACCCCACCTTGTATTAAAAGGATGATTCCAGGGATATATATATATATATATATATATATATATATATTTACACACCTAAGCAGCCAAAATGACAGCAAAGATCTTTAAAACATCCAAACCAGGGATATATACACCTGAGCAGCCAAAATGGCACTAGAGGTCTTTAAAACTGATGCTCAGGTTACTTGTCTAGGGATGATTATGGTGCTTTATGTCGTAAATTTGACTTTTCCCACTGTTGGCAGAACTTCTACAAGGAGAAGAAGCGAGAGGACATTTACATCAGGTAGGTTGCTCCCCTCCAGAACCCTGCCCAGAATCCTGTGTGTGTTGTTCCCTTGGTGTCCTGTCCATGGGTTCCTCCCCACCCCCCAGGTCCAGCAGCTTTTCCTTCCTCCAGGTACCTCTACAAACTGCGGGACCTGCACACGGACTGTGAGAACTTCACAGAGGCAGCTTACACCCTGCTGCTCCATGCAGAGCTGCTCCAGGTAGCCTCCCCCCCACCCCGAGCCCACTTTGAATTCCCACTGCCAGGGTTTGGGGTTTTTAAACAGCTCAGATTACACAATTCTTTTTCCCCCCCCCCTTTTTTTTTTTTTATAATGTGACTTTGCATCCCAAAGGTCATCGAGAAGCTCCAAGAATTTTTCGAGTTGCACAGCAGTTGAATGAATAAAATGAAATGTTATTAATATCAGTGATTACTAATAGGGAGCTGGGAGAAAATGCCTCAGCTTGTGTCACTGCAAAGCTTCCTGATGATGATTTGTCCTGGATGCACCCCTGTAAGAGCCACTGTAGGGGTTAATTCATCTGAAAATAAGCATTTTTTTTCCCCTTTCTCCCTCTGAACAGTGGTCTGAGAAGCCCTGTGCCCCCCACCTCATGCAGAGGGACAGCTTCTACGTCTACTCTCAGCAGGAGCTGAAGGAAAAACTCTACCAAGAAATCATCTCCTTCTTTGACAGGGGCAAAGTGAGTGTCTGACACTGCTGGGATGGTAAATACTGGCTCTAAAAGTGACTCCAGGCTGTATTTAGTGTTTAATCTCTGATCAGTGGATGTCACTGGCTGAGGTTGGTGACAGGGGTGACAGCAGGTGGGATTCTGATACTTGAACCTTCTGTTTCCTTGTTGGGTTGAGGAGCATCTGCCAAATGACCCCTGCTCAGGATAACTGGGTATTACAGAAAACAAGGGGTGTTTTCCTTCTTTTCCTGGGTGAGGTGTCAGGTTTTTGGCTTGTCTGCTGGTCCCCATCCTGTGTGGCTGCACTTGGGGAGAAGTGGGGCCAAATGTCTCCTTGTGATGGATTTAAGCTGCAAGATGAGAGATTTAGGCTGGATAACGGGAAGGAATTCTTCCCTGGGAGGGCTGTGAGGGGCTGGGATGGAATTCCCAGAGAAGCTGTGGATCCCTGGAATTGTCCAAGGGCAGCTTGGGGCAACCTGGGCTAGTGGAAGGTGGGATTAAATGATCCTCAAGATCCCTTCCAACCCAAACCATTCCATGATTCTGGGATGAGACAAAGCCAAGGAAGCCTGTTGGAAGTGCTGCTGTAAGGAGAGACCACCTGGGCTTCTATCCCCTGTCTGGACTTGTCCTTGCACCTCCCTTGTGCCTCAGATTTCCCCCTCAGGATTGCAGTGGAAACCTCTCTCCCTGTAAATGCCTTTCAGACCTTCAGATGAACAAGCTCTTGTTGTGACTGTGATACAACTGCTGCCAAAAATGCGCATCACAAGGGGGGAAAGTTGGCAGGGCATGAAAGCACAAAGCCTGGCTGAGAATCAGCTGCAGTTATGTTCACCTGTCTGTGGTAATGGATGCTTTTAACTCAGTCTTTTATGTTATTTGTCCTCTTCTTCTTCTTCTTCCCCTCCTGCCTCCCTTCACCCTCGCTGGAGATGTGGGAAAAAGCCATCCAGCTGAGCAAGGAGTTGGCTGACATGTATGAGAACAAGGTCTTTGATTACGAGGGGCTTGGCAATCTCCTGGTAAGACTTTTTTTTTTTTTCCCCTCCATTCAGTCTCCTCACCATTTAAATTAACCAACATAACTCCCAAACTGCTTAAATTAATATTTTTGAGCAGGACAGGCCAAAACCACATTTATATTAAACCCAAACCAGCATAACCCACCATGGCTTTGTAAAGTTTAATATCAGAATGATGTTTTTATAGGTTTTTTTTTTCAGGCAGGTTTTGCCCTCCTAATTAGCATGGCAGTACCATGGGCAGATGTTTAGGAGTCTTTGCTGTTAAATCAAATAAAGCCACGTTTGCAAGGTGTGTTTTCAGGCTCCCTGAATCTCCTCACCTCGTTGTTTCTGTGGTAAAACTGCTTTGTAAAAACACAGGGCTACAGAAACCTCTTGGTTCTGAATAATATTTTTTACTAGTTAAAGTTAAAGGTGGAACCAGATGGTCTTTATGTTCTTCCACACGAGGATCATCTGCCCAGTTCGATTCCTGCCAGTTCTCTGACATTTGTCACCATTTCAGAAGATATTTATATTTAATTGGCTCTCCAGTAGCTGAGGATTTCAAGTATCCTTGTGGAATCCTGAAAACCACTGTTGTCACGCCTGCAAGCCAGGAAATGAAGCTGATTCTGGTCCCAGACAAACCAAATATTTAATCAACTCAGTGGACAAGTAGGAGAGACTGGACGAAAAAAGGATGTAAAGTGCATTCTGTCTGGGAGAGCTGCTGGGAGCTCCAGCCTGGCAGTGTCCTGGAGCCCTCATGACTGAAAAAGTTGTTTTGTTTTGTTTTGTTTTGTTTTGTTTTATTTTCCAGAAAAAAAGAGCTACTTTTTATGAGAATATCATGAAGGCAATGAGGCCTCAGCCAGAGTACTTTGCTGTTGGTTACTATGGGCAGGGTTTCCCCTCCTTCCTCCGGGTAAGAGTTCATCAACACTCCGTTCCTGCAGTGCTGGGGACCCCCAAAAGTCCCAACTTTTCCACAGATTCCAAGAGAATTCGGTGCCAAACTCCTTTTCCTTCGAGTGCCGCTGACAGGTCTAAAAATCCCTCAAGCATTCCAGAGCATTTCAGTGTCTAAAAAGGGACAAGTAAGAGATGAAATTATGGGTGTTACCAGCTTGAATAGAACATTGCAGTAGGGTTTGTTCTTACATGGATTTAAACAGAATCTTCCAGAAGAATTCATCCTGTATCTTCTCAGCTTGGATCAGCCTAATTTTCATTAGTGAGAGTTTGTGCCACACAGAATAATTAAAAGTGCAGAGGTGCTTCTTGTCTGAGGCAGGTGCTGAGCGTTGGCAGCACAGGAATGAGTCCCATGGGCACGCCAGAAAACATTCCTGGAAATTCAGGAACGTTTCCATTCTCAGGCTGGAGCTGTTTGAAGTTCTGGCCTTCAGTGGAAGCCAAGCTTCATGAAAGAGGAGAGTGTTAATTGTGGTGGAATGGCATAGAAGGCTTTTTTTTTGCCTCCAGGGCGTGTTTTTGGATCCTTCCCTTCCAAGAAGCACCAGTGCCAGGTGGACAGGCTGGAGGAATAATTGGCCATGGGCTGGTAGAGCAAAAATTGCCAGGGCTGGACATTTGGGTGGTGGAGTGAAGGGAGTCATGAATGGGGCAGGGAAAACTCCTGTGTGTGCACAGGGAGATTCCAGCTGAAGGATCCCTTTTCATTCAGACTGAAGGATTCCTTCTAACTCAAACTATTCTCTGATTCCCTGTGTATCCTGCAGACAAATCTGATTTTCCCCTTGCCAGGCCTTGCTGTGCTCTCACTCCAACCCGTTTCTTCCCTCACCTCTTCTACCTGTTGAGCCTAAAAACCATCCCCTCACATAAACCAGACTTCTCAGACTGCTCTGGGTATGTCCAGAAGCTCCTCCTCATTCCTTTTCCTCCTCTCCTCCCCGCAGAATAGAATCTTCATCTACCGTGGCAAAGAGTACGAGCGAAGGGAGGATTTCAACCTGAAGCTGCTGACACAGTTCCCCAGTGCTGAGAAGATGACCAGCACTGCCCCTCCAGGGGAAGACATCAAGGCTTCTCCTAAACAGTGTATCTTTTGCTTCTGATGCATTTTGGGCACGTTCAGGAGCCGCTTCTTGCCCAGAATTGGTCACCAGCAATAATGAGATTATTGCTCTGGGGGGGGGGGTTGAAGGCACTGGGCAGGAAAATCAGGATAGCCAGAGTGATTATATTGATGAAAGTTGTTGGGCGAACAGCTCTAATTGGGTTTTATTCTGACTGGGTTTTACCCTTATTCAGTTTTATTCATATTGGGTTTATTCTTACTGGTTTTTATTCTCAGTGGGTTTTTTTCATTCTTACTATTTTTTTCATTCTTATTATTTTTGCCCCTCTGCTGGTGGAGCTCCAGGCTGTGTCACAGCACCCCACTGGGCTTAAGAGCCTCCTAACTGTGAGCATGACCAAGAGCAAGCTGGTGCAGATGCCTCCCATCCCTGCTCGTGACTCCAATCACTGACAGGGCTGCTCCTGGCAGACTAACAGCAGGAAAAAACCAAGTTACTGGGCTTGTAGCCTGCGTTGAACAGGCCAGACTGGAGCATCTGATGGTCCATTTTGGCCTTAAAATCTTGTACACAGAGGCCCAGCTCAGGCAGTGATACCAGATGCTTCCCTTGCAATAATCCTGCCAAGCCCAAAATCCACAGAGGAAATTAAAACTCACTCAAGCCCAAACTTGGTATCAGAAATACCTCTTCTGTTGCTGCTTTGTTTCAGCTACTTCCTTTGCATCTGTTTGTGTTTGTTGTAATGTTTTTTTGGCTCGAGATGAACCCGAACTGCGAAGGTTTGGATCCAGATCTGAACTCCGCCGAAGGTTCGGGGGGGTTTCGGTTCCGGGTCTCTGGCACAGCCCCACGAGGAAAGGGGAGCAGCTGCACAGCTTGGATCTGGGACAGGTTCCTCTCAGGCTCCTCCAAACACCTTCTGAGAAGATGAGGAGTCTTGAGTGCCCAGATCATTGTTGTGTTGGGCAGGCCTTGGTTTTAATTCTGGGCTTTGTGATGGATTCATGTTTTCCTTCGAACATGACAAGAGCTCAGGGAATTGGGGAGGATCTGACACTTGCTGACAACAGGAAGGGTATTTCTCTTCCTCCCCTCTTTTACCAAAAGGATTCCTGGTTTTTCAGCCTTAACTGGAGCTGCTCAGATGTGCAGTGCTTTATTGTGAAGCCTGTGATGAACCTGCCACCTAATTACAAAGATAAACCTGTTCCTGAACAGATCCTGAAGTAATTCATTTTCCTTTTGCCTCAACGTTCCCTTTGTATTTTCCCCAACTAACCTGAGCCCAGGCCTTTGTGCCCTGTGTAAATTATTATCCAGTTTAAACTTTGCTGGGAGAAGAAAGAGCTGAATATTTATATGCAAAGGAGGGTGGGAGGTGAGGAAACTCAGCACTCCCTCTGCTTCTTTCCAGCTACTACAGAGCAAACGAGGTGCAGCAATTCACACACTCCAGACCGGTCAGGAAAGGAGAGAAAGACCCAGACAACGAGTTTGCTGTGAGTCCTTTGCCTTTTGTTTGTTTTCTTGGGGGTGTTTTGACCAAAACTGTCACTTTTCTCCCCCCACCTGTGGCCAGGGAGGTTTGGTATTAAAATGTAGGAGGAAAAAAAAAGGGCACTGCAGTCTTTGCAAAGATTTTCCTTACACCTTGGCACTTTTTTTCTCTTTTGTTTCCCTTCTCTGACCAGACTATGTGGATAGAGAGGACAACCTACACCACAGCCTATTCATTTCCAGGCATCCTCAAGTGGTTTGAGGTCAAGCAGGTCACCACGGTGAGTTTTGCCTGGGGAGGGGCTGGATCTCCTGCTCTCCAATCCCTCCAGGAATCCCTTGGAACTGTTAGGATTGCCGGTCCTTCCACCACTGGATGTGGCACAACTTCAGTTCCTTAGTTTTGTGTTCAGTGGAGAGGAATAAATCAAAGAATCGTGGAATCCTGGGATGGGTTGGGTTGGAAGGGACCTTAAAGTTCTTCTCATTCCACCCCCTGCCATGGGCAGGGACAACCTTCCCCTAGCCCATGTTGCTCCAGCCTGGCCTTGGGCACTCCCAGGGATCCAGGGGCAGCCACAGCTTCTCTGGGAATTCCATCCCAGCCCCTCCCCACCTTCCCAGGAAGAAATATTTGATTATTCTAACATGGTTTATTCTGTTTTTTTTTTTTTTTTTTTTTTTTTTTAACTCCATCAGGAAGAGATCAGCCCCTTGGAGAATGCCATAGAAACCATGGAGCTGACCAACGAGAAGATCACCAACATTGTCCAGCAGCACATGTGGGACAGGAGCCTCCCTGTGCACCCCCTGTCCATGCTCCTCAACGGCATCGTGGACCCGGCGGTGATGGGAGGATACACCAACTATGAGAAGGTCCTGATCACGTTTGGGGAGCCCCCCCTGCTCTGGCACAGGGTGCCCAGAGGAGCTGTGGCTGCCTCTGGATCCCTGGAAATGCCCAAGGCCAGCTTGGAGCAACCTGGTTTAGTGGGAGGTGTCCCTGCCCGTGGGATTTAATTGATCCCGAAGATCCTTTCCAACCCAAAGCATTCCACATTCCTCTGATGTGCAGCTCAGTTCTGTGACCTCTGCAGTGCTGAAAGGCCTGGATTGAAACCTGGGAGGTTCAGCTGAGTTTCCATCCCATGTCCTGTGTGTTCAGAGCTCAAAGGAGAGCAGAGAAGAACAAAGAGCAGAGATTCCCACTGCCTACAGGGTGGAAAACCTTGGGAGTGTTTAGTTTTAGTGCTCTGCATTGCCATGGGGGGGGATGATCCAGCTCTCCCAGGCCTCCTTTCCAGTAGAGTCTTGCAGCAACAAGCAAATATTCCAGGGAAAAAATATCAGTATTTCCCCCTCCCAGGTTTATCCAGCTGACCCCAGTGTAGGTCCTTCCTTTTTTTGTGATGTTTAATTTAAGCTGTTGATTCCCAGTGCTGTTCCCAGCACAAAAATCTAGTGCTTGTTTCCCTAAACTAAGGAGATGGTGTTAAAACACACCTAATTGTTCTCAGATGTGTGGCAGCCTCGTGGAATGAAGTGCACAAGTCAAGTGGGAGAGAGGGGCTGATTTATCTGGGGGTCTGACTCTGCTCCTTCCAGAGGAGCTGCACCCTTTGCCAGGCTGAATTTGGCCCTGGATCCTCCCATTTTATGAATTAAGGTTGACAGAGAGTTTAGAATTACGAGAGTGGGAGGGCAGTTGAAACGAGGAAACACAAAGTATCAGTGACCACATCTGGAAATACTCATTTCTGGTTCAGATTTTCCTATTTCAGCTGGAGATCAGAACGTTTGGCTTTTGTGGGCGGCTCAAATCTTGAGTTTTAATTGTTTCATTGGAGCCAGAAAGCCCAAACCTGCGTTTTTAACATTTTCCTTCTCGCAATAATTGACCACTTTCCAGACAGTTCCTCTGGGACCTCCTCAGCAGCCCTTTCCCAGGCTCACCTCCTTTTTTGGGATCATCCCCCAGCCCTATAAACACTTGTCCACACAGTCCAGTTAATGGCACACAGAAGGAAAAAAAAACAAAAAACAAACCACTGAAATAGTTCAGGGATGCTGCATTTCAAAGCCAAATTAAAAAATTATTAGGGATTTTATCTGGGGGGAAAAGAAAAAAGGAAAATTCAATATTTCCAACCAGGAATTGTGATCCTTTTCAGTGGGACACTGCAGCACATCCTTGAATAACCTTGGTTATTCGAATCAATCTTGGTTCATGAGAAGGGAGCTGGAATTGAATAAGACCTTTCTGGGGAAGTAACTTCTTAAAAAGTGTGTTTCACTTAGAAAAAATTATTATTTTTTTTAAACAAAAAAAGCCCTTTTTCCCTCCCCATTTCTCCACAAGTAACCCTGGTTCCTTTTCCCTCAGCTTGGTGGCAGGGAGAGGGCAAAATTTGGCATAATAAGAGGAATAATGGCAACAAACTGCTCCTGAATTATGAGGATCTCCCCCTGGGAAAGCAGGGAGGGGTTTGTGTCCCCTTTGTCATCCTCCCTCTCTTTACTTTCAGGCCTTTTTCACAGAGAAATACCTTCAGGAACATCCTGAAGATCAAGAGAAAATTGAGCTGCTGAAGCAACAAATCGCCATCCAGGTATGGAACTGGGGAAGGATTGGGAGGGCAGATGTTTTTTCATCATCCTTTTTTTTTTTTTTTTGAGAGAGAGAGAGAACCTGGACAGTGCACAGTCATTTTTTATTTTAAGGAAACCTCTGCATCCTAAAATTAGGGCCCAAAATATTCTGTGTGCTTTGTGCTGATTGGAAATACCTGCTCGAGGGGTGGGCGGGGGCTTTTCCCTCCCGAGGATCCAAATATCTTGTTACCTCTTGGTGAAATCATCAGACCTGCTGGTGTGACCGCTGGTTTGACCCTCAGGGCGGTGAAAATTGCCTTGAAGAGGGGAAAATCATGGAATGGTTTGGGTTTAGGCGGGGGACACTTCAAAGCCCATCTTATTCCACACCTTCCACTGGACCGGGTTGCTCCACCCAGACCTTGGCACCACAGGGATAAATAGGGAAAATGGTCATATTTTTGAGCCCCTGGAACTTTGTTTTCCCCTGCAGATGCCCCTGCTGGCTGAGGGGATCCGGATCCACGGGGAGAAGCTGACGGAGCAGCTGAAGCCGCTGCACGAGCGACTCAGCACCTGCTTCAGGGAGCTCAGGAGGAAGGTGGAGAAGCAGTACGGGGTCATCACCCTGGTGAGCCAGCCTGGGTTTTATTCCTCCAGAGCATGCCAAACCTCCCTTTTCCAAACCCCCACGAGGGGTGGGGTGTGGTTTCTCAGCCCTGTTTTTGCCTCTGCAGCCGCCCTGCCTGACCGAGAGGAAGCCCAGCAGGTCGGGCTCCGTGGTGCTGCCCTACATCATGTCCTCCACCCTCAGGAGGCTCTCCGTCACTTCTGTGGCCTCCTCCGTGCTCTCCACCTCCTCCACCTCGTCTGACAGCACCTCCTCCAGGCCAGGCTCCGATGGGTCAGTGAGAGCCTTCGCCCCCTGAGCTTGCAAGGATTTTAGTTTGGAAATGTTTTATGGGTGGGGAGTTTGGGGCACGGATGGAGGTGATTCTGAGAGTCCAACCCACTGCCCAAATCATCTGACCAGGGTGTGTTTCAGACACACACCTTGTCTCTGCTTTCCCAGGGACACGGGAGGTGTGAGGGGTTTGTTTTGGTGTGGTCAGCAAAGGGGTGGGTAAGTCACAGCACAGGACTTGTTTCCACCCCTGTCTGCAGCTGCATCCGTGGAACTGGAGCTGTTTCCACACGTGGAAACACTCTGTGCATTTAATTTACATCTGTGATAGAGCAGAGGGTTTAGGGGACTTGCTATCCATAATGTGATTTTATACAGACATAATACTCACGATTTCTGGGGAAGAACCCACGTTCATGGTCCTGTTTTCCCCAATAATCCCATGCAAACCAGGAGATGGCAGCTCTTTAACAGGCAGCCCTTGAAAGGCCTGATGGACACGTGTTTTTTTTCCCCTCTTTTGGGGCCACAGATCCATCCTGGAGCCTCTCTTGGAGCGAAGAATATCGACATCCTCCAGAGTTGAGGAGCTGCCAGCGAAAGACGAGGGCGACAACAGGATCAGCAAACTCAAGAGGAAGGAGTGGAGCATCAGCAAGTCTCAGGTTATCGTGGAGAAGGAGCCAGAAACAGAAACAGCTTCCAGAATGGTAAAGCAATAAGGGTGACAGCAACACCAAAACCCCCAGCAGGAGGGTCAGAGCGTTCCCATCTCCTCCAGCCAGGCTCTGCTGGTTGGGAACTGCTCCAGACGCTGGGAGGGGTTCAAATACCAAAAGCTTTGGTCATCTGAGCCATGCTTTTTTTTTTTCTGTGGAAAATCCATGTCACAGCCCCAAGGGCAGCTTGGCTGGAGGGACAGAGTGGGAACAGGAGGGCTCTGGTGCTTCCTGGAGGTGCTGAGTTGCCCCACTGGTGGTCAGAGGTCCCCTGGGATGCTCTCAGCACCCTGCAGGACTGGTTTGGTTGGGAGCAATCCCTGCTATCCCGCTCAGTGGTTATTCCTGCAGCAGATTATTTGCAGGGGAGGAACAAAAGGCAATCTCTACCCCCTGAGGAGGAATATCTGGGAGCTGTGGGGCAGGAGGGCTGGCAGGGGGATTCAGGGATAAGTTTCAGCCCACAGGTGAAGCTGTAGAACCTTGGAATGTTCTCCTGATGGATGCAAAGGCTGTGCCACACTGTCAGGAGGATGAGAGGATTGGGCACCCGAGGCATTTCAGCTCAGTGAGACTAATCTGACTGAACACAGGCTGTGTAAATAATGAGAAAACACGAATTCTCGTGTTTCCCTTTCTCTCTCTCGAGTTCCCAACGGAATCTGGCAGGGGCAGGTCCTGCATTTTCAGGAACTCTCATCAAATCTGAGTGGTGCTGCTGCTGCCAAGCACTTGGAGACTGCAGGATGTTTATTAAGAGGGGAGCTGGGATGGTGTCAGTGGGTATTGACAGGCTTTCCAGGGGAGGAAAAAAACCCCATGATTTTTGTGCAGCTCCTGGCTGAGCTGTTTGGGAGCTGCAGAGCCAGAGGGAAGCAAAGGCTTGCTGTGTGTCCAGCAGATTTGGGCTTTAAGTGTTTTATATTCAGTCTCCTCCGTGCAAGGAGGAATCCCAGGGATGGAGAATTGAGCTCTGAAGAGCCCAGTGAGTTTAATTACATGTTTAAGTGACAGCCTGCTCTGTAAAACAAGAGATTGATATTTAAAAGGTCCCTGATATTCAGCCACTTGACTCCTGGGGCCTGATGGGTGAAGGGCACAGAGGGCACACATGACAGTGGGAGGAACTGGAATTTCTCCTGAGTCCCAGATGCAAAAGATTTGCCCTGGAAAGCCTAAAATAGGCTGGTTTCACAGCCCCAGGGAGCTGGGTGACACCAGCAGCCCTGACCTTGCCCCCAGAAATTCAGTTTTTTACATCTTGGAAAGATGCCCTGCCAGATTTCTTCACAGAACTGACACCCTCCTGCCTTAGTTAATACTCTGAGGCCACTAAAACCAGGCTGATATTGCCTGGCTGATTTCTGAAGGGTTTGTTTGTCCTTGTCCCAAGCAGGGCACGTCAGGGAAAGCACAAAGGCCAAAGAGTCTCCAGCTGGGGGACAACAGACTGACTTTGCTCCAGGGCTCCTCACTGCAGCAGTCGACTCGCAGCCCACCTCCCATCACCCCCAAAACCCCCAGGACACAGAGTAAGTGCTAGAAATTGGTCTGTATTTGCTGAGGTGACCACACTGGGGAGGGAGGGAAGGAGGGAGGGAGGAAATGCTCTGCATTAGATCACACAAAGTGGCTCTGAGCTGAAAAGACACTTTTTACAGAAGTCTATGGGGCCAGGGCAAGGGGGAACAACTTCAAACTGCCAGAGGGTGGGGTTAGGTGGGATATTGGGAAGGAATTCCTTCCCTGTGAGGGTGGGGAGGAGCTGGGATGGAATTCCCAGAGAAGCTGTGGCTGCCCCATCCCCGGGAGTGTCCAAGGCCAAGTTGGAGCAAACTGAGCTGGTGGAAGGTGTCCCTGGTGGAAAGGGATGGATTTGAAGGTCCCTTTCCACCCAAACCGTTCCAGAACTCTATGGCTTGTGGAAGGTAAATTAAACCTCGAGGTTTAAATCACGTGCAGTCAATGCAGGTGATAAATCAAGTCGGGATAAGTGGCAGGATGGAACCCCAGCAATCCCAGGTGGTATTTTCTGATCAGCTCGATGCCTGAATAGCCTGGGCAAGGCCCTGAGGGCTTTGTTATTTAATGAACAAACTCCTATCACTGGAGGAAAAAAGTTCTGGTAGAACTTGCTCTGCAGCTTGGAAAGGGAGCTGGTGAAGTTCCACCCACAAGAGATGGAATTTGCCTGGAAGATTTAGCAAAGTGAACAACAAGTTTCTTAAAGGAGCAGAAGTCGGTGTGGGGATATAAATTCAAGATCCAGTGTAGGTAATTAATGAACCAAATCAGCATAAAACTGCTGGGAGGGGATTTAACCAAAAAATTCACAGGAGGGGTGAGGAGACAACCAGAAACACAAACAAAGTCGGGAATACTTGGAAGAAAGATCCGTGAGAGGAACCTGAACCCTCACTCCGCTCTCCCACTTAGCAAGGGGGTTTAATTGCCCTCGGGAGCAGGGCCAGAATCCTCCTGGAGTTCTGGTCCTCATCTCCTCCATCAGGTGGAGTTAAAAGGCAGGGAGTTGTGGGCTGGAGGCAGCAGATGTGCTAATGGATGCAGCTCCCTGCAGGTCTCACATCAGCTCACATCCATCTGCTGGAGGGAAAAAGGCTCTTCTGGGCGTTTGGAACTCGAGGGAGGCACAACTGTGGCTCCAGCAGATCCACTCAGGTTTAGCTGCTAAAGAGCAGAGAGGGCTGCTGGCAGATGGAAAGCAGGAGATACTAGATGAATCAGTCCCATTTCCTGCTCCTCTTTTTTTTTCTTTTTTTTTTTTTCCCACCCACTTCAGTGTCTTTTTTCATTATCGTTGTTGCTTTCAGGTTTCCCCTCCCTGCAGGCTGACGGGTTGGCAACCCCACCCCCCCCTCCACCCAAAAGCAAACCCTACGAGAACAGCAACCCCAGGAACTCTGCAGAGGTGAGGAAATGAGAGCTGACGTTTTTTTGGGGGGTTGGTTTTTGGTGGGGGTTTTTTTTGGTTGTTTTTTTTTTTTTTTATTGGAAAACAGCTTTTGAGAAAGAGGCACCGGTGGAATTTTCCGAGCTGCTTTTCGAGGGTGGTGCTGCTTCGAGTCTTGTCTAATCTTTTCACTGCTTCACTCCCTGAAACCACAAAAGAAGGAAAAAGGGGTGGTTTTTTTTTTGCTCCAGGAGAAGGATGTCGAGTGAAGTCCCTTTTTCCAGGTTTTTTGTTTTGTTTTTTTTTTTCCAAGGGGGAGTTGTGTTGCCCTTGGTCTGGAAAACGGTGTGTGGGGGTGGGAAGAGATACTGAAAACCAACAAGCACCGCGATGGAAAAGTTTCCCAGATGTGGTCAGCGTGAAACAGGGCAGTGATTTGGGCCTGAGAAAGAAGTGGGGGGGGATAATCTGAGGTTTGGGGATAATCTGAGGGGGATGGAGGCTCCCCAGGCCCTGTTAAAAAGCACCTTTTCTAATTGAAAGGCGTGAATGTCATCCCCAGTTTGCAAAGAGGATTTGGGGAGTACCTGGGTGAGATGAGCTGGAATGGGACCCAAAAGAATTTAAGGAATGATCACACTTCATAAATATCTGACCCCTGGCAGCACAGGAAGATGAGAAAACAGTTGATCCCTTAATTCAGGAGTGCCACTGGGATATGTGGCAGCGACACAAAGCCTTGAAGTGTGGGATGAGGAGGGGGTTTTGTGCTTTGCCCTTCCTTTGGTTGGGATTTTGGCTGTGCTGCTGTGACTGGCAGAGATATTCCAGCCCCTGGGGATGTGCTGTGGGAGCTGCTGTTTTCCAGGGGATTAATGAAAGAGCCTCTTCCCCTTGGAGTCTTGTAAGGAAACTAATAATTAACATGTCCTGGCTTGCAACCCTGCCCTTGGCTTGCAGCCAAAGGAAAAGGATTTGTCTCTTCTGCAGAGAGAGCTTGGAAAGGGTTTTCTGAAGGGTTTTGGCTGAGAAGTGGTGGGGCCACACAAGCTCCTGGCTCACCTGGCCTTTCACATCTCATCTATTTACAGGATGCCCCCTAAAGCAGGCAGAGAAGCAGCTAAAAAGAACCTACTAATGCAGTTTTCTGCAAGAATAAGCAACATCCTGCAAAGCCCCCTGTGCCAGACGAGGCAAGATGGGGCTTGTTTGATTAGAGCTTCACTTGCTCCCCTTTCATTGCCATTCCGATTTGGAAGCATTTTTTTACGTCCTTTTGGCCCCTGCTTGGTGCAGCTCATCGAGCCAGCAGAGATAAAAATAATCCACTTTTGGAAGTGGGAGGAGATGGGTTTATGGCCACTGTACTGAGAGACAAAGGGTGGGGACAGAGCTGGCAAAGTTGGGCTGCAGGTCAGGATCGGTTGAAATGTATTTAGAAGCGTATTTTAACAACTAAAACATATCTGCTCCTGTCAGCTCCTGGGGATGTGTCCTTGTTTGCCCCTGTCAGGGAGGCTGAATCCAGAGATTTGGCCCCGAGAGGAGCATCGGGACCTTTTGGATCTCTCATCAGGTGGGAAGCAAAAACACCAGTAATGATTCATTTTTCTGTGTGTTTTCCTCCTTCTCAGGTTGCTCCACCGCTGCCCAGCAGGAGGGAAGCCAAACCTCCCCCTCCACCCCCAAAAACCAGGAAATCCAGCGTTGTGTCCTCGGAGCAGGGGCTGCAGTGAGGAAGGATCCAACCCCCTCCCTCGCTGCTGCTTCCAGACTGGTGATCCTTCCTGCCATTCCATTCGCTCCCTCGGGAGTTTTCCTTGGGGGAAACACCAAAAGGAACTGTTGTGGACTGCGTTCCCTAAGCCCTGCTTTCCCTGTGACACTAATCCCTGCTGGAATTCTTGTTGTCTGCCCCGAGTTTGCTCACTGCTGCACTCCCAGCAGCTCCTGCCCGGTGTAAATGTGCCCCAGGAGGGATTTGATTTGGTGTAAATGTGCCCCAGGAGTGATTTGCACCGGGGGGGTCTGACCCAAGGGGGAGGCTCAGCAGTGGGAGATGTGTCCAGTGGTGTTTCCACGTGAGTTTTAGCTGTGTTTGTGATCCCTGATGAGCCCACGCAGTGGAGCAGATCCCAGCCGTTCCTGCTGGGAAGCAGCAGCTCCTGAGCTGGCAGGTGTGGAGAGTTCCCCAGTCCTTTGTCAGGATTTCACTGGTTTTTTAACCCCTACAGAGCACTTGGGATCCTCCCTGAGTTCTGTGCCCTGCGTGGTCCATTCCTGTGTCTGGGATTTGGGACAAAACTTCATCTTTGTGCTTTTCAAAGGGCTGTAAAAGGTCTCTCTTGTGAATGTGGGAGATGAAGAGAAGAAAGGAATTCTCTTTTTTTTTTTTTCCTCCCTGCCCCCATTTGTGGCAGTTCTTGCCCCTTGGTTTAGAGCCTCCCTTGATCCAGGTTTTTAACAGATTGGACTTCAAGGAGCCTTTTAGATCTGGGATGGGAAATATTGACCATTAACCATCTTCTTTCCTGTTACTCAGATCACTCCACTCTTTTCTTCCCTGGGAGGATGGAGAGAAATCTAAATCTATTTAATTTTTCCTTTAGTTATTTATTCCCTGCTCTGTCTGGATATCTTTCTACTTGCATAGAGAAAAATCAACATGATTTTAGGTTTTCATGTCTTTGTACATCACCCCAAAGCTGCAGAAAAGCAAGTCAAGTTGGAGGTTTACTTGATTGATAAGAATTATTCTCTTGTCCCATTCAGGCAGAGGGTTTTGCCTCTGGGACTGCCCAGTTCATGTCCTGGCTGTTATTTTTCCCTGATATTTTCCAGGGATTGGCAAAAAAATGACGACTTCTTGTTCCCTCTCACTGTGGAACTCTGGAAACACGAGAGTTTTGTCTGCAGAGTTTAGATTGAAACTTCTTGGAGAGTTGAAAGATTTCTTAAAACTCACAAAGAGGGACCAGCTGAGGAATTTGGATCCAGATTTCTGAACTTTTTATATAAAAACTTTGGCTGTTGGGAGTTAATTTGTCATCACTATTAAGGAAGATTGGGCTTTCTCTTCCAGGAAATGATTTTATTTGTTCGCTGTAACTTGTCATTTAACTTCTGGTTATCTGGGACAAGTTGGGGGGAGCCACTAGAAACCTGCTGAGGATGTTTCTCACTGTAGTAGATAGGATAAACTCTTGGGTTGGGGGTTTTTTGAAGGCCACACTACACCTCACCTGACTGAAATGGGTTTCATTACAGCCAGAAATGGTTCCCAATGGAAAAAAAGGGAAGTTTTTCAGGGAAAAGCCAACCCAGTGAAGGCCCAGGGGGGGGTTTTGTTCAGACTGAAGTTGTCCTTCTGTTCTCCTGCATTCCTGTGACTCCTGAGTGACTCCAGGAGCTGCTGGCTCTGTCAGACAGATTGTCCCCATCCCAGAGCCCCCCTGCCTTGCCATCCCCTCCAGGCTGGAGATGTTTCCAAAGTTTCAGGGCAGTCACATCACATCCATTCACAGCCTGTTTGCTGCACACACTCACAGCTGGCTCTGCCTCGCTGCTTCCCAAAGGAATCTTGGAAAACCTTCCTGGACACCCTGGCCAGGTCCCCCCCCCATCCCTGGAGCACTGGAGGAGGTGTCAGCTCCTCGTTATGTTCTGGGACACAGACACTGCTTGACTGGAAAACCACAGGGGTGTTTCTTGCCTTTCAGTCTTTGTTCACTTCTTCCCCCTCTTTGAAACCACTTTCCTCCTCCTCCTCCTCCTCCTCCTCCTGCTGCTGCTGCTGCTGCTGCTGCTGCTGCTCAGGGGAACTCGAAGATCCTCCCAAACTTCACTTGAAGGAGAACTTTTCTGCCTTCCTGGGAGAATTTTGCCCCAGGCAGAGCAGCAGGACGTGGGCTGAGCTTTCTGAAGTTCATCTTTAAGAGCCCCTTTCCACTTTGCTCTTTAACTTTGAGGAGGTTTTGGTTCTGGCTGCTTTTTGTGCAGGAGGTGTTGTTAAAATCTGATTGTTGGAGGAGCCTCTGCCTGAATTGAGGTGTTTTAAGGCCACGTGCCAAAGTCGATGTTATATTTATGATTTAACTGTAAATGTGAAATGGAGAGAGAGAGAAAGAAATAGAAAAGAGAGAGAGAGAGATCAGGCAGAAGCCCCCAAAAAACCCTCATTTAATTCTCAGGTTTTTAAAGGCAGTTGGGCATTTAATTGTGTGACTAAGCCTGGGGCCTGACTGATTTTAATTAAGTGGAATTAAGTGCCCACATTTATGAGAAATCCCACTAGAGCCCTGATTTTTTTGTTTGTTTGTTTTTTTAGGTGTTTGCTCTTTGCTCCAGTCTCTGCCTGAGTTCTGAGGTTTAATTTTCAGAGACCATTTAAGGTGTCTCCACTTAGTTTTTGAACAAGAATTACCTTTTCATGTGAATTGGCTGCTCTTGGAAATGCCTCCAAATGTTTTAAACCAGAGGGCCAAAAAAAAATAGGAGCAGGATGGTCGATAACGATGCTCCCTGCATATGAGAAATCAAACCAAAAAAAAAATCCATTTTTTTTACCCAATTTAGGGTTTTAAATGCCAAATCTCCCGATTAAACACCCAGCCTCGCAGAGAAGACCAAACCTCGTCCCCGTTTCACAGCCCTGCTGTTCAAAGCTGGTGTCAAACTTCCAGTCTTGGAGGCTTTTTAATTTTTTCTGTCCCTCTGGAGAAATGTTTGCTGGAGCTTTTTAATTAAAAGGGCTCGTGCTGTGTGAAGGCGTTCCAGGCTCTCATCCAGGGCAGGAAGGGGCATTTCAGGAGATGATGGGATTAGGGATGGGCAGGGGTTTTGGGGAGTGGAATAAATGACGGCTCCAGACTCACAGCCAGTTGGCCTTGCAGTGATTTCCTCCCCCCACCACGCTCAGATTTTCTCTCCTTATTTATTCTTCGGGTTGTAAATGGAAATAATAAGTTGAAATCTGTAATGTAACTGATTTATATATATATATACATATATATATAGTGAAAACATTCCTGACCCATTTCTGCTGCCTTATTTTGATTTTTAATTTTAATTTTTAAATTAAAAACACTCTCATTTTTACTACATTTTGTTGCAGACCAAATTCTCTGGTGTATCAGGGTGAGCTTTTCCGATCAAAATTAAACAGTAATGTGATTTCCCTGCACTGGCACCTGATTCTGCTCCATTAACATTAATTAAAGCACCTTTTAGGACAGTTTGGCACTCCCAGAATCTACTTCTCCCATCTGGTTTGTATTTTTAAACAGAGGTGGAAGTTCCTCAGCAGCTCCAAAATCCAGGTACATGGTTATTCATTACTATAATTTCTCACTGTGGTGGTATAAAGGTTTAATCCTGATAAACCTGGCTGTGGATTCGGGAGAATTTGGAGCTTGTGGGACCCAACTCACTAATTCTGTAAAGCAAGGTGTATAAACTTTCATGGTTTTGTTTTTGTTTTGTTTTTTAATTGTGTTGACTGTTGTAAAGTTTGTAAATACCTTTTTAAAATAAATGTAGTTTTTATGACTGAACCAGTAAAAAAAGAAAAAAATAAACCAAAGAGCACAGAAAAGTCTTTCATACGTACCCTGAGGCGTGGGGGGAGTTCCATCCCAGCAATAAGTTTATTTTTGGGGGGGGTTTAACAAAGTTTTGATGCTGTTTTACCCACAGCCCTGGCAGTGTTTTTATCTGTAAATGCAAGATTTTCCTTTCAGGACCCAAAGCAGAGCCTGTGCTGCTGCTCCCACCTCTGCCCTGGGGATGTTTCTCCTTTTAATCCAAAAATCCACACAACAACTTCAATGCAACTTCACAGCATTTATTCACGTAATGACCCAAGCAGAGACCACGTGAAGAGGAGCTGGGTTTGACCCAGCTTTGAAAACCTTATTGTGGATTTTTAAATCCATTTGGGTTTTAAACCTTTCTTCTTCCTTCCCCTTCCATCAGGTTTTCCTGCAAACACACATCATATTCCTGTAAATAGACATTATATTCCTATAAACCCACACCATATTCCTGCAAAAAACACATCATATTCCTGTAAATAGACATTATATTCCTATAAACCCACACCATATTCCTGTAAATAGACATTATATTCCTATAAACCCACACCATATTCCTGTAAATAGACCTTGTATTCCTATAAACACATTATATTCTTATAAACACACACCATATTCCTGTAAATATCAAGTTCCTGTTAAAAAAAAAACCCCACACCAAATTCTTGTTTTAAAGAGCAGGAATAACTGGGATGGTGGAATTTTGGAGTATCCACGCTGTGGGGTGGCTTTGGAAGGAGGATTAGAGTGCCTGACGCTCAGAATGGCCCTTTCCAGCCCCCAAAAATGAGTGACCAGCACGGTGAATATTTATTTCTGTTGCTCCTCGGAGTTTGGGTTTTGGGGGGAGAGATGAACTGTGGGAAAATGTTGGGTTTTTTGTTGGTTGTCCCTTCAGCTCTGCAGAGACAGGGCAGGTTTCCCTCAGTGAGGACTCATTTCAAATATCCTGGTTGTTACTCTGCTATATATTTATTTTCCTTTTGCCTAACCTTGTCTCTTGCAGTAAAAAAAAAAACACTTAAACCTACTAAATTATTGTTGCTGGCTCTTCAATCTGCAGGTAGCCAGACAAGGACCACCACTCCAATACATATTCAGTACAAACAGTGTTTAAGTGACCTAAAATAATACTTATTGAGGCGGTTTCCACCTGAAAATCCAGACTCTTGCTTTGTTATTATTGAGTTGATGAGCCTGTTTCAGGCCAAAGGCTCCTCCAGAAAAAGGCTGGGGAGCGTTTCAGGCACTCAAAACTTCAGCTCTTGGCTGTAGATGTGAAGCACAGAGCGAGTGGTGCAGCTTTTAGGCTGTCTCAGGGACACTCCCCAGGAAATGGGGACCATCTGGCCCGGCCAAGGTGTTTCTGTTTTAATTAAAGAACCCGGTTTTGGGTGTTTTTTTTTTAATTTTACAGAGCCCTCGTTGTGTGGCAAGGAACTTGCAGGAGGAGGAGGAGGAGCCCGTGCTGTCAGTGCTTGTCACTGCTTTAGAGCATCTGCTGGAAAATGCATTTCCCAGCCTGGGGGATTTCGGGAGCTTCCATCTGGTGGATCCTGCAGCTGGCAGGGATTCCTTTGAAGCTGAGCAGCTGTGAGAGCTCTGGGTTAAGGCAGAGCGTGCTCAGCTTTGTTTTGGTTTTAATGCAGGGAGTTAAAGCCTCTGCCACGACAATGATGTGTCCTTGCCCCCGGAAGGACTTGGGAATGGTGCAGGTAAGAAGGGTCTGGTGTAGGAACAAGATCTTCCAACCCAAACCCTCCTGGGATCCTTCAATAATCGCCTCATGTGAACTAAACTCCCACCCCTCTCCCTCCTCCTCCTCCTCCAGCACCTTTTTTCTCTCTTCCCTGCTGTATTTTCCCCTGATTTTTCCATGCTGGTAAAAGAAGAAGCGTCTCACTCACCATGGCTTCCTTCAGATCCCTGAGCCTGGAATGCTGGGATGATCCAGGGCACTCGGGCTGCTGCACCTCTCCCAGTTTCTCCATTTCCTTTGCAATCTGTTTTGGCAAGTGGCACAGCCTTTCAGGAGAGGAGATCTTGCTGCCAAAGCAGCTCCAGCCCAGTTACAGGTGAGGATGAAACTGTTCCACTGCACGACTTAAAATTCACCTTTTCCCCCCCCCCCAGGGCTGCAGCAGCTGAAAACAGGGATGCTGGAAGTGCTGCTGGGAGGGACTGGACGTGAAGTGTTGGCAAAGATGGGCAAACAAGTGCTTTGTTATTTAATTCCTGACCATCTACCATGGGGCAGTTGCCAGAATTTTAAGGGGCGGGGGGGGGGGGGATGAATATCCCCATAAAACATCCCATCAGAACATCAGCTGGAAATTAGGGAGAGGATGAAACCAGGTTTAACCTGGACCTCAAGCCTCCATCTCTCCCTTGGAGGTGGCTGCCCAAGGTCTTTAAAGGTTGCTGAGGGTTTTTTTTTTGTGCCAGGCTGTTAAATACCAATTATTTTTATGTTTATGCACAAATCTGTGGATGTTTAGGGCAAGGAGACAGGTTTTAGGGGAAGGAGGCAGGTCTCCAGGAAATCCTGTGGCACCATCTCTTTCTGGCTGCACTTTTAGCAGCTCAGGGTTTGTTTTCCAGTCCAGAACCCACCTGTTGGAATGAGCCCTCAGTGCTCCTCTTCCCTCCTGGCTGCAGCCCAAAGGACCAGTGCTGAGCCAGGCACATCCCCACCCACAGCACCACCAGCAGGACACTGGCAAAGCTTTGCCTGGACTTCTCCATCCTGGGAGAGACAAAAAACCAAGCATCTTTCTCATCATGAAGGCATCACAGCTCCGTTTTTACCCTGGAGAAGGATGGAAATGCTGAATTTCTGGATTGTTGTCATTCAGGCTCTTACCTGCTGCCCAAG
>NW_020956317.1:72867-75474 GCF_003031625.1 Empidonax traillii | reverse complement strand
ACAGCACCACCAGCAGGACACTGGCAAAGCTTTGCCTGGACTTCTCCATCCTGGGAGAGACAAAAAACCAAGCATCTTTCTCATCATGAAGGCATCACAGCTCCGTTTTTACCCTGGAGAAGGATGGAAATGCTGAATTTCTGGATTGTTGTCATTCAGGCTCTTACCTGCTGCCCAAGAGGGGTTGTGGAGCAACTCCAGCTCTTCTCAGATGGAAAACATCCTGTGGCTGTGGCTGTCACCTCACTTTTATACACCAACTCCCCTCCCAGCAGGTGCCTTCATCTAATTCTACCTCCCAGGCTGCGATTTTGGTTGTTAAAATGACTAAAGCCCATAATTGGAGCCCCCCTCTGGGTAGCTGGTAAATTCAGAGCCATGAAAGTTACAGCCTGGCTTTTTAAGAGCTTGTAAATCATGACACTCAGAGCCAGCTGACTGCTGGAAAACGCAGGAGTTTTCCTGTCAGTGGCTTCTGATTTCGAGGGAGAAGTTCTTGGGTGAATTTGTGTTGTTGAGGACTCGAGATGGGTGAGGAATCCAGACTTTAAGAATCCCAGGGTGGTTTGTGTTGGGAGGGATGTTAAAAACTCAGCCAGTGCCACCAACCTGGGCTAGTGGAAGGTGTCCCTGCCCATGGCAGGGGGATGAAATGAGAAGAACTTTAAGGTCCCTTCCAACCCACACCATTTCACGTTCTTCGTTCCTCAGAGTTGGTGCAGATTGCTGAAGCAGCCAAGAGCTCTTTGCATGAATGATATTGTTTGGGGGGTTTTTTGTTTGTTTTATTTTAATTTTTCACCCACCTGGCAGCCCTTCTGCCTTGCTCTGAACCGTTCTGGTGCCACTTGAGTGTCTCATGTCCACTTGTTCCCCAAACATCCCCCGTTCCTTCCTCCCGTGACCTCTCAGAGCTCCAAAGGGATTAACAGCAATTTAATAAGTAAATAATTTAAGGAGGATTTAGTGACTCTTAGCAAAAAGAGTCATTCTTCCTGCTCTAATGCCCCTCCTCCTCATGGCCAGAGAGCAGCCAGCATTTAACTCCAGCTGATGGAACTGCTCAAGCTGTGAAAATGGCTTGTTTGTACCATCAGTTTATCAGTCTGAAATCACAATTACAGACCAAAGTCAAGGACATTTTTTTTGCCTGTGCTGCAGCATTTCAGAGGAGGATTCAACCAGATTTTTTTTTTTTGCAGTTCCTTTTTAAGGGGGTTTTGTGTGATGCTGCTCATCTCTAAGGTGGGAAAGGTGTTTTTACCTCTGGAAATTGTGGGTGGTGACTCCTGCCTCCAACTATTTTATCAAGCAAATAGGAAGGGTGGGGACAAAAAAAGCTGAAAATATTAGAAATTAACGACAAATCAACAGAAAACCTCATGAAAATTCCCTAAATTAATGTATCAAAACCACTGCAGCAACCCCCACAAGGTACATTTGTTTTTCTCCAGCAAAGGTTATGCTCAAACCCAACAATTCCTGCTGTCAGGCAAGACCGGGTCGTTTATTTAAATGAAGACAACCAAGCCACTTTTCTCTTTCACACTTTTATTAATTGCAACTTAAATGAGGCTGGAATTTCTGCCACAGGCCCCTCTTTGGGCTCCTCATCCAGCTCTGCCATAGCAAAAGAGGTACCTTAAATTCAGCTGTGAAGGACGATGCCACGTGCTGTGATTAATCAACAGTGCTCCCAGTGAAAGTTCCAATAGATTTTTTTTTTTATACACAGTGATTATGAAAATAGAGTATTTCCCACACCCCCCATACAATATTTTACTTCTGCCAGCAACAAAATACGACAAAGAAAAAAAAATAATTCATTTATTTCTCTAGCCCTAGGAATCTTCTCCTACTGCAACACACACACACACACACATCACCCCCCACTGAAAGCCTTGAGGGGGGAGAAAGGACTCCAAAAATCACACTGAAATATTTCCCTTCAACCTCTAGGTCACTGTAGTGGTGTCCTAGAGCCTGATCCAGAGGGATCTGGAGGAAATAATCCCAATTGCGAAGCACATGACCCCGGGATTTTGAGTCCTGGAAGTTCATGTCACACCACTGAGTCAAACCAACTTGGAAATCAGGGAGAATCCTGCAATTCCCCACCCCCTCTCAAACCAATCATCTCCTGATCCACAATAATCACTGATCTCCCCAGCCCGGTGGCAAAGCAGCATTTTTGGAACAACACAGACTGAGACAACAAAGACTCAAGGACAGGAGATTGCACTGCAAAGTGAGAGAGAGAGACAACCCCCTGGGGAACTGTGGAACTGCTGTGACACTCAAACCACTGCCACACTCCCCAGGCTTTGGGATCCACTGCCCCTTCCTGTGCATCTGCACTGTAACAGCTGGATTTCCTTAGGATACAAGGTGAGTTTGAACTTTGGGGTGGTTGAAGCATCTGAGGTAAGTTCTTTGATGCACCTTTATTTTTATTTTTATTTTTTTTTTTTGGTATCGTTTCTTCCTGTGCTTTTTTTTTTTTTTTTTTTTTTTTTTTTTTTTTTTTTTTTTTTTTTTTTTTTTTTTTTTTTTTTTTTTTTTTTTTTTTTTTTTTTTTTTTTTTTTTTTTTTTTTTTTTTTTTTTTT
>NW_020956317.1:23801-72509 GCF_003031625.1 Empidonax traillii | reverse complement strand
TTTTTTTTTTTTTTTTTTTTTTTTTTTTTTTTTTTTTTTTTTTTTTTTTTTTTTTTTTTTTTTTTTTTTTTTTTTTTTTTTTTTTTTTTTTTTTTTTTTTTTTTTTTTTTTTTTTTGATTGTGTCTAAAAGAAATGTTAGTTGAGAACTGCACTGAGGCTCCTGCCCTGCACAGCTCACACAAAAACCGGCTCTCCCTGCTTTTTTTCCCCCACGGGGGAAGGAAGTGGGGATGGAAAGGGGCAAGATGTTTTTACAGCCACTTTTAAGCAGCCCAGAGTGGGTCTGGCTGGGCCAAGGGATGATGCTGATGCTTTAAAGGAATATTTGCATAGTACACCGAGGGGAAACAGGGCCATTTCTTCATCTGCTGAAGGGATGAGAGCAGGGGGGAGAGCAGGTGCTGTGGCCCCAGAGCTTCTCTCTGCTTTGGGGACAGTTCTGTGTTTCCCTCTGGGCACTGAATTCCCAACAAAGAAGGGAAAAGCTCCAGGAACTCCAAGCTGGAGTGGCCAGGCCATGTGGAAGCAGGGGAACTCTTCTTCCCAGCTGTGATTGATTGACTGATAGTGCAATTTCACACTCATTTGGAGAGGATTAACCAAGGCATGCCATTTCTGCCCAGGGATGTTCCAGGGGTGACTCAATCCAGGGTGTGGGCAGGTCCCTGCAGGGCAGCAGCTTCCTCTGCACAGTTGAGGTGATAAAGCTGCTCTAAACCTGCATTTAAACACAATTTCTGACCTCTGAGGACAGTTCCCCACTGTTTCCACCCCAGCAGAGACCTGAACAGATCCTGTGGGCACCTGTGTGAGCACCCCCTGGCACTGACACCCTGCAGGAATGAAGACACTGACTGTAAATACACTTGTCTACCTGTAAACCTGGACTTTTGTTTGCTACTCTACTGGAATAACCTCTTCTATTCATATTGCAGCTACAGATTTAATAAATAGAATTGCATATATTGTGCTTTATAAATTAAAATGCATTCCAAAGTGAGGCAATGCTGAACAATGAAAGTCTTGAACCCTCCCCCCCAAACCAACCCCTTTCCTCACACTCTGTTCACAAAGGGAGAAACTCTCTGTTTCCACCTCTGAAACAAAAATTCCCCTCCCCTAAAAGTGATCAAGAAGAGTCTACTTAGGCACTACTGCAAATGGAAGTTGTCTAAAACAACCATTCCTTCTAACTCAGGAAGGGGAGGAGGTGAAGAAAGTCACGACAAACGTTCCGATTCCTTCCTCGTCATCGTTGAGGTTCTCTTCCCTATCTGACGCTCTGGGACATGTGCAGGGGGGTCAGCATCTCTTCAAAGATGGCTCCTTTCACGTTAGAGCCCCTCAAATTGGCTTCCTGCAGGTCACAACCCGACAGGTCACAATTCTGAAGGGCAAAAGAAGAAAAGAAGTGTCAGTGGAATGCACCCAGAACTCTGTTTGAAGCTTTACTTGGACTACATTTACCTTAACTCCGCTCTAGCCTGAAGCTGGAGAGGTCAGCCAAAAGCCAGCAATCCCCCCCAAATTACCAGCTGACTGCAGGATCTGAAGGAACAGGGTGTAAAATGAATCCTAACTCACTTCCAGGTCAGTTCCTGCCAGCGTTGCTCCCCTGAGGTTACAGTTCTTTAGTTTGGCGTTTTTCAGCGTTGCCACTCGCAGGTTGATTCCCGTCATCTGACTGCCCTCCATGTCCACTCCCTTCAGGTTGGCACCTGGCACACACACACAGAAAGTAGTTCTGTGAGGGGAAAAAAAGGGAAAGAAACACAGCAGCTCCACCCTGGTGCTGCCTCAAGAGCTGTGTGAATCAGGGGAGGACACGAGATGGTCACACACTCAGCCCTGCTCAGGGTGGCACCAACCACAGCTGGACCCTTCATGGGCCATGTAAATGTACAAACACAGGCTTCAGTTGGCACAGGTTCACAGGGAAAAGATTTCTCACCTTCCAGATTAGCTTTCAGGCCTGAGGGGTCCTCGAAGTTGCAGCCTTTGAGGGACGCTCCCTCGGCGTTGGAGCAGAGCATCTTCACCCCCTGCAGGTTGGCAAACTGGCACGGACAGCAGGCGGTGAGAGCCAGCAGAACACCACCAAAACCAATCAAAATAACATCTGAATAACACTGAACCACTGTTTTGGGAGTGAATCCCATCAAATCATTACTGAGAGGAAGCCTAAAAGCTTCGGTAAATGGAACAACTCCTGGATACATCCAAGAGCTCGGCGTTTTCCGCCGCTCTGTCCGTCCCAGCTCCTGTTTGGTGCCACCAGCCCAGCCCTCCCAAAGCTGCAGCAGCTCTTACATCCAGCACAGAGCCTGACAGGTCAGCCCTCTCCAGGTTGGCACAGCACAGGTTGGCGTAGGCCAGGTTGCAGCGGCTCAGATTGGCCATCTTGAAGTTGATGTAGCGAAGATCCAGGCGGGAAAGATCCGCTCCGCTGAAATTCAGGCCCTGGAAAGCCCAAGGAATAACCCACCCCATCCCCAAAAAAATCAGGGTTACAGAAGGGAAGAGAGGGTAGGTCAGGACACAAAGTTAAGGGCTGGGATGGAATTCCCAGAGAAGCTGCCCCTGGATCCCTGGAAGTGTCCAAGGCCAGGTTGGAGTAAGCTGGGACAGTGGAAGGTGTCCCGTGGCAGGGGGTGGAATGAGAAGACCTTTAAGGTCCCTCCCAACCCAAACCATTCCATGATTCTATCCAGATAAAAACACACAAGACCATTTATTCTACTACTCAAGACCACTGAAATGTAAATGCAAAGCTGTCAAAAACTGTCCTGGGTTTATTTTACATTTCAACCCATTGCTCCTCCAGGAAAGCTTCCCCCTAGAGCAGCAATGCAGCCCAAACCACCCAGGGAGGGACAGCACAAGGGGCAGAGGTTTTAAGCTAAAAGAGGGAGGTTTAGATGGGACGTTGGGAAGGAATTCCCAGTTTTCTGTTAGGAAGGGGAATGTGTCCTCACCTGACAGCGCAGCTCGGACTTGGTGGGCGTTGCCAGCAGGAACCGGACAAACTCCTTCCGGGAGATGGGAGAGTGATCCTCAGCCGGCTGGGAATTCTGTTGGGAATGTTGTTCAACAGCTGACACAGACAGCACTAAATCACACATCCCCTGGAAGAGCAGGGCAGGGGCGTTCAGGTGTTCAAACCAATTACCTTAATGGCCACTTCGAGGTGTTCGATCAGCGAGTCGATGCCAAAAAACCTGGCTTCCTCCAGGACCCCTGGAAACCAAGAGTTTGTTATTTCCAGGGAAGTGTGAATCCAGAAATCACCCTTCTCCCTACTGGAGAACAACCACAGACATTGTATTAGATGTAACTGGGCAGAGGAAAAGCTTGCTTGCAGCTAAAAGGTAAAAAAAAACCAACCAAAAAAAATCGCTCAGCCAAGATGTTTGAAACACGAGCACTGGGTTAAAGGTATCAACTCCAGAATTCCAGCCAGACATGAATCCAGGATGGAAAACTTTTAGTGCTCCCAAGATAAACAAAGAGCCTGTCTTCATTAAATCAAGCCATCTTCATTAAATGAATCAAGCAACACCTCCACTAAACCAAGCAACGTGGAGCTGCAGCACTCGAGAATTAAATCCCGAGGAAATAAAAACTCCAAAGAAAACCACGGAGATGAGCACACAAAGGTCCCTCTGGCTTCACCTGGAGGGCAAAGCTTAACTCCCAAAGAGGCATAATTCAGAGGTCAGACAGGTAATACCTACCTAGCAAATTAATGCCATCATTTACAATGAGCTGTCCGTGACGTAAATAGTTCAAAATGGGCTCAAAATACTCGGGACTGCGGTCAATTAGGAATGCTCCTCTATGATCCTGCTTGTTCCCCCAAGCATCTGTTTCCACAACATATATATATATATGTGTCATTAAATTGGGTAGATTACTACAGAGAATTAAATTTGATATATTAGCAGAAGAGCATTGGCTGCACTTGCAGAGTTTTATTACCAAAATTCCACGTGTTTTGTAAAGGAAGGAAAAGAGGAGTTGAGGGGTGAGGAGGAGGGGGGGGGGAATCACCTTAAAATGAAACTTGTTGCTACTCTAAAGAACTGAAATATTTTCTCAAATAGGTAAGAATAAAAGCAGCGCTAAAGCTGGAGCCTGATTGTCTCCCAAAGGCTCCCCTGACCGAACCCGAGCAACACCAACGTGAAAACCTAAAATTAAGCAAACCAAAAGGGACCCAAAACGCTAACTGTGGGTGGGAGCCGTGTTTTCACTCTGTGAGATGATAAACTATAGGTAACAGAGAAATAAGGAGTTATTAAAAGAATAATGCCACGTCCTGCTTTGGTACTTTAATACAGGTTTGATATTTTAGATTCTCAGCTTGCCAGTGCCTTTTGCCTCCTGTGCTAATTTATCCCTTAAAAAGAAATAAAATTTATTCCAGTGTACTCACCTTTATCTTTAAACATGTGGGCCAACATGCTGTCAGGTTCTTTGTTAACCAAAGTGCTCCTGGAAGACAAAAGCAGGGCAATTTTATTTTTACATCACACATATAAAATGTTCAAGAGCTGATTTCCTGCAGAACTGTGGAGGTGACCACAAAACACCTCCCACTTCACAGTAAGTTATTTCTCAAGCTCTTTTGCTGCACTAAAATCAAGGTTGTTTGGGTTTTTTTTTTTTTTTTGAGACTAAAAGCATTTTTACCTTGTGGTGGTGAAGTATCTGCCCCCCACATTGAGTGTCAGCCAGTCTGTGTGGGACCCTGTCAGCTCCTCCTGAGCTCTCCCATCAGTCTGAGGATCTACAGGTTAAAAGACACCTTAGGAGTTCTTTATTTATACTAATTTTTATAATAATAAATAATATATAGTTATAGAATTAATATCACATTCATATGATATGTTTATAATGAGTTATTATGACGCATTAGTAGTCATTAGAAAAAATGTGGCTATTTCTTAATTAATTCATTCCCTATGGTGTCTTCTGGAAACACCAGCAAATACAATCTTGGATTTATATGGAAGCAAAATAAAACCTCTTTCTATTAAACACAAGGGGTTATATATTTTTTTCTTTATTTTATATACAAATATAGAGTTACAGACTTACCAATGAAGGGCTCCCCTTCACAGACAAACAGAACATCATCATCCCTGAGAGAGGAGAGGAGAGGAGAGGGCAGGGGGGACAGGAGGAGAAAAAGAAGATTAATCATAATTTCTTGTCCACTTTCAGGTGAATTCCAACCAGTGGAACTTTAGTATCTGGTTTTTATCTGAATTTTGCAGGTTCCAGTGGATTGGGACAGACTTGACTTCACTAGGGGTTCATCTGCAGCCTCCAAGTAGGGCCCATTTCTGCTCCTCAACTGATTTTTACTAAATAGTTGCTTTTCTGCCCAGTCTGGGGCTATTCTGTGATGCCAAAGCAATGACAGAACTTGTTCCCTCTCCACAAAAATCCCCATCCCAGGGCTGAATGGAATGGTAAACACATTGCCCTGGTTAAAAGGCCTCAAATCCACTTTGGATCAACTTCTGATTAATCAACAGAGAAATGCTCTGAAGTTCAAAAGCCAGGATTATCTTTTTTTCTGGAAGGATGAAAGGCCCTTTGGGCAACCAGGCTGGAAATGAAGAATATCTGGTTATTGATTAAGGGGGATTAACAGGCTGGTCTCTTAATCCACCCCCCCTGATTTGCCTTTAATTGGCTAATCCTTACCTAATCAAAGCAATGTCATCAATGAGTCCCCCTTTGCCGTTGTAAACACTGGTGGCTTTTATTCCAAGCTTGTTACTGGCCACAGAGAGCAAATCTGAGAGGGTCCCATACACAGCCACGACCTGGAGGGGGGGAATAAAATCCAGAAAATGGGATTTTAAAAGGCAGGAAACTGGGCTCAGGTAGTTCTGCCACCTCACACCCACCAGGGATAGCAAGATGGCTTATATATCAATATATCTTATATATATAAATATACCTTATAGATCAATAGATCACATAGATCAATATGTCTCATATACCAATATATCTTATATATCAGTATCTCTTATTTACCAACATCTCTTACATATTAATATATCTTATATACCAATATTTCTTATTTACAAACATCTCTTATATATTAATATATCTTACATACCAATATACCTTATATACCAGATTTTATATACCAATAGATTTTAATATATCTTATATACCAATAGATTTTATATACCAATAGATTTTTATATATCTTATAAACAAACAGATTTTATATACCAATAGATTTTAATATATCTTATATGCAAACAGATTTTATATACCAATAGATTTTAATATATCTTATATACCAGTATATCTTATATCTCAGTATACCTTATATTGAGGTATATCTTATATCTCAATATATTTTAATGTATCTTATATATCAATACATGTTATACACCAATATATGCTATACACCAATATATCTTAGAGGGAGAGGAAAATCCATGTGGATTTTGACCCAAAACCAAACAAACAGACACACTTTCGTGGGAGAAAACTGCCTAAAAAATGGGGTGACTTGCACAACTCCCAAAACTCAACAGCAGCAGTGAAAGGAATGCTGAGTAAGAAGATGATGATCCAGTTTTTTCCTCCCCTAAATAGCTGTGGATGGGAAAATCGGGGTCATGGATAGCATTTAACAGAAATACACCACTAGAGTAACAGTCATATCCACTGTTTTAGTCCAGACCCGTGGATGGAAAAATCGGGATCATGGATAAACATTTCGAACTGCAAGGTTCAAACACAGTCACAGAGACTTCTGCACTCGGGGTGTGGATGGAAAAATCGGAAATACAGGAGTAAAGAAGAGTCACATCAACCGTCTGTGGATGGGGAAATCAGGATTATGGACAACATTTAACATTTAATATAGCATTAAAGTGCAGTCACATCAACCTCTGCGCCCAGAGCGCGAGTGGAGACATCGAGATCGCGGCTTATATATTTAGAACTGCACCACCGGGCCACAAATCAACCTTTTCCACCCTCTGAGAGAACCACAGAGAGATTTTAAACCATTTAATGCCGTTATTCCCGGGGTCACCCCCATCCCCAAAGCGCTGCTCCCGCGGGCTGCCACCGACAGGCCGCGACTCATTGAGGACCAGGAGCGTCCCTAACACCTCCTCCCGCCTGAAACTCCTCATTTTTTCCCCCAGGACCCCCTCCGTGCCGCCCCTCAGGCCTGACCTTGCCGTTGCGGGCGCTGCCGTTCACGAACAGCGTCACCCGCCTCATGCTGCGGCCGCCGCACAACCCGGAAGCGCCGCGCGGTGACTGACGCCGCCCTCGGCCAATCGCCGCCGGGCTGCGAGAGTGTCCGCCCAATCAGCGCAGCGAGAGGCGGGACAAAGCGGCATTATTTGCATAAAGCGAAGTTTAGCGGCTGTGATTGGCCGCCGTGCGGTCACGTGGGCGCGGCCCGTTGAATGAATGGGTTGAATTCGGTATTTTTTCCCCCCCGCCTCCAAGCGGCCCTGCGGCTCAACGGACCGTGATGCCTCCGCCAGCCAAAGAGTTCCTCCCCCCTCCGCGGTCCACGCCGAGCCCTGCGGACCGCCCCGGTGTGGAGGAGATGTGGGGGGTCGCGTCCCGCCAGCCGCGATCCCTGCGGGGCTGCGTGAAGCGGGGGGTGGCTTTTTGGTGGGAGTCAGGGGGGCGGGGGCGCGGAGGGATACGCGGTGGCGCGGCCCGGTTTGAACGCGAGGCGGGACGGGGTGAGGCGGCTTCGTGAGGGGCGCGGGGATGGCGCGGGTGGGTTTGTGTGTAGGGGGGTCTGTCATGGTCCCTGAGGGGCTTGGGGGGGTCGTCCTGCGGCCTGGGGAGCGCTGGGGAGGCGGCATGGAGGAATCGCGGGGAGTCTGAGGGGCTGCGAGCGGCGCCGGGGGGGAGGTGGGATGAATGTGCTGAGGGGGGTACGAGGGGCGAGCCCTGAGGGGATGGGGGGGGGGTACAGGCAGGATTCTACATCGTCGACTTCAAATCCAACTAACTAACGGCAAAAAAAAAAATCCCACAAAAAACCCCAAGACAAACCAGTTCACCTCTAAAGTTTTCTGGTTAAAACTCAGTGTGTTTGGTTTTGGGGTGTTTTTTTTAAGTATTATTGGTGTTGTCCTTTCTGCTGGTTTCTTCCTAAGACTTGTCTTCTCTCTGTCTGCTGGTACTAATGAGTGTTATAAAAAGTACTTTTAAACTGCTGATGTTTGTTGTAACACTTGGAGCAAAACGCTCACGGTGTGGTTGTGATTAATGTATTTTGTGCACATATTTTATCCTGGTATGAAGTTTGACAGCTTGAAGTCGTAGCCTTGTGTTCCCTTCCCCGTGTTTGTTTATAATTATTGCTTGTAATTGTTGTTTATATTATGTTTGTTACATTGCTTGTATTATGTTTATTATACTGCTTATAATCCTGTGCATTCCTCTTTCCACTTCCAGCCCCTTGTGTCTTTTCCCTGTAGCTTTCTGGAGATAAATTTCCCTTTCCACCACACCTTGGTGGAAAAAACACCTTGTTGGGGGAAAAAATGTGGGTTTGGGACCAGCTAGAGCACGGCAGGGAAAATAACTATAATAATCTGGTTTTTTTTTTTTCTTTTTGATAGGAATCTGTGATTACAGCAGCAAAGGCTGAGTGAATGTTTCTTAAAATAAATCCCAAACAATGCACAGACAATCCAAGAGCCCCCTGAAAGTCAAAGAAAACGAGAGTGGTTGTCCTGAAGAGAAAGATGAGGCCTCTCTCCCTCTGCCAAAAGACCAGAAGAGCTGCAAAAGGACTAAATTCCGAGTCATCAGAGCGTCCAGGAAGGAGAATTTGAGCGATGGGAACCCGGTGTGGCCACCAAAACGCGCCCTGAAGTCCCCCCGAGGCCTCGGGCAGGAATTGCCCCACCCCGAGGGGGGTTTTGGGAGCTGCCACTTCCCGGGGGGCTGTTGTGGGGAAGTGGGCACTGATCCCACCTTGCCTGGGCACAGGCAGGAGGAGTTTCCGGGCAGCAGGGCTGGTTCCTTGGGCAGCGATGCCCACTCGACTCCTGCGAGGGGCAAAGCTGAAGGGAAAGGTGATTTTGGGCTGTCTGAAGGACAGAGGGGAAGACCCGTTGATTTTGCTGCTGTGACAATTGCTGAGTTTGGGATTGCTCCAGAGAGCTTCACTGAACGCTGTAAAGGTGAGGCTGCAGTGAGGAAGCACTCCTGTCCTTCCCAGAGGTCACCTCCTCCAAGCTCTTCCCAAAAACTCCAATTTAGGGCAGATTCAGCTGCTCTGACTGGGTTTGGATATGCCCAAGGAGCAGACTCTGAGAGGAAGTTGCTCTAACATCCTATATTTTATATATATATATCACATTTATTGGTATACTTACATATTTCTATATATCACATGTGCATACACACATCCAATGTAATATATAGGATATCTTATATGCAAGATAAATACCACATTTAACTAGGATTTCGCCTCTATCCCACACAATTAAACATTCCCTACTTATCTCTGAGCTTCACAAGGAAGTTCTAAGTCAAATTCTGACAATCCTGTGGACAGTTCCTTAACTAGCAATTAAAAAAAACTAAAAGCCAGCCAGCTCCTCACTTGGGATATCAATCAGTTAAATATTAACTTGCTTCAGGAAAACTTCTTGAGCTGAGCAAGATAACTTTGGGTCTTTCCATAAATAGCAGAGACCACTCTTTAAAAAGTTAAAAAAAAAAAAAAGGCATTTTGAAGGTGTAGGTATTAAAAAAAGCCTGTCTTCCTCTGGTTTTGTTCTTATTGTTGTTTTTTTTTTTAAGCTCTGTTCTTGCCCCCTTGGCAGGGAATTCTCCAGCTTCGTTAAAAATGAGGCGCAGATCGACCATTGGCCTGAGGGGCTCCCCCGAAAACAACACCCTGATCCGGTACCTGGCCCAGCAGAGGAGCAGGAGGCAAAAAGAAGCTTTTACCCAGGTGAGAGTCCTGCCCAAATATTAGTTCAGTTCTCCCCAGGAACCCAAAGGGATGAGGCAAGTCCTGGGGGGAATCCATCCCAAGGCACCACCTGAGTTTGCTGACTTTCCATGGACACTTGGCTTTAGGATGAGGGGATGATGTTCCAGCCTGGAATCTTCTCCATGTCGAGCCTGCTCATGAATTTTAACTTCTCTTACTTTCCTGTATTTGCCAGGTTTGATTTTTGGGTAATTAAAGTGTTGCAAGTGAAGTCAATATGAGCACAAGTTTAATCAGACTTCTTGTTAACTTGAACCATCCCAGAGTCTGATGAGGTTAATTTTTGTTTTGGCAGATTAGTCCTTTTAAACATGCAAATGTCAGGGCGTTGAAGGACAAGATTGAAACCTTCCAAACATCTTTTGAATCCCTCCAAGAAGCTGAAGGGGAAACTGGGCTGTCCCATGGGGAGGATTCTCAGGAAGGAGGCTCTTGTAAGTTGATTTCATATTCTGGTCAGTGCTTTGCCTCAAACATCAGGCCTTCCTTTAGGCTGAAAAGTAAGAAACTAAAAATACTTCATCTAAACCAAAATAATCTTCCTTTGTAAGGCTTGGCATGGGTGGTTTTGGAGGGTTGGTAATGTTATTTTCAAAGTAGATCTAAAAAAAAATCCATGTGTTTCCTTTTCCCTACCTCAAACATTACCTGGCTTTTTGCATCTCTCTTGGTGAAGAAACATAAAACCAGAATTCACTGAAAAAAACTGATGTTTGTCCTTGTGGTTTCTTTGTGGGTTTTGTTTTGTTCTTCACTGATGCAGCTCAGAACAAAGTGCCTCTTAAAAAGGACCCAGACCTGGAGCAGTGGAGTGAAAAGTTCATGTGGGACAACAGTGGAGCTGATTTGAAGGAGAACTGCAGGGAAAATGTGACCGTGAACAGCAAATCTGACCCCTGGATCTGCAGCATCTTGTCCCCAAACCCAGCTGTGACTCAACCTGCTGCTCCAAAGGTACTCAGAATGAGGAGGAAACTTCTGATTTAGTGATTAAAAGCTTTTTCATGCCTTGTGTTTTCATTTGTGCTGTCTAATCCTTTTAGGCATTTAGTTTTTGGGGAAAATAAATCCAACTAAAGTGGTGGCTGATTGAGAAAACTCTGAAATCTTTTGTCTGTGGGATTAAAAAACTCCGCAGTTTGTGCTATTTTAAGAGGCAGCATTTTCAGGTCGCTTTTTATTTCTTTACCACGTGTTGGTGTCTCTATAAATTGATGATATATATTGATACATATATATAAATATATATATAAAATCTTGAAATTTTTCTCTAGGAATGGGTTTATGGGCAAAAAAACCCTCCCGAGTCCTTGGAGACTGTTGCAGTTGGAGACACCTTGGAAAGAGGCCACGGTAAGAGGATCCATCAGCATTCAGATCTGGAATATTTGTCAGGAAATGTTTCACCTCACACCTGTCCCCTTGCCCCCAAAGTTTTCAGGTCTGAGCACACCCCTGCTGACACCACAAGCGCTGTCGCCTCAGATCTGAGCAGAAGGAAGGTTGGCTTTGTGGAAGGGCTGAGCCTGGGGGTGTTTGAGGACAGCAAAGCCCTCGTCACCCCACCTGCCACCCCCCAGGGAACAGGGACTGCTCCCTTCAGTGACCTCACCCAGAGCGGCTCCCTGAGGTCCATCCTGAAGAAAACCCCAACGAGGCAACTCCTGGACAGCCCCAAGGTTGGTTTGGTGGTGCTCACAGGAAAACTCCTCTTCACTTTTGAGAAGGATATTTTAATTAAATTTGATATTTGATAATTAAATAGTATTGACTTGTACCATTTGAATTTGACAGGAATACTTGAACGATGCAGTTGGCAGAGATGAATCTGTCCCAGTCTCCTACTGTGAAAAAACCTTTGAAGCATCAGACACAGGTCAGATTCCCATTTTTTTAAACAAAAAAGAATCCCATTTTGTTTTTTAAATAGGCAGAGTATCATCTGGGATCACAAAGTTTGGCCTCTTTGCTACCTCTGGATGATGATGGGCATTAAACCTCCACTGAGTTAGCTCCTGTGTGGCCTCCCACTGCATGACCTGGAAAATCAGATTACCAAGGAAAATAAAATAAAATCAACCCTCCTAAATAAAATAAAGTAGCACTAAATCAAATCTTCTAAAATTAATCCCACCCCCAAAATTGCAGAGTCACTGAACCCCAAAACTTTAGGAAGACTCTCAGAGCAGAGTCCCTGATTTTTTTTTCAAGGAATTTTACACTTGTCAACTGAAACCTGTGGAACAGCTGGTCCTTCCTAATCTTCTGGTTCCTCCCTCAATTCTTTATTCTGTAATAAAGCTCCACTGAAAATTGTGGATGATTTCACAGGCGTATTTTGAATATTCAGCCCTATGAAAAGCCCACTCTGGCACAGCTGCACATCCCCTTAAACTGCTCCTTTGTTTTATTCCAACAGACAACACCGACAGTCTGGACTTCAGGACTCCAAGGAAGAAAAAAGTCACTTTTGGGGAAGTTCTGAGCCCCGAAATCTTTGACCAGACGCTGCCTGCAAACACCCCCCTGCGCAGAGGAGCCTCCCCAGGCCTGAGCTCCAGCCCTGCTCCAAGGCCAGGCTTAACTGCACAACCTCCCCCCAGGCTGCATTTTGATTGTGATGATGTGAGTTCTTTAAAAAAACAGCCCCTGCTCTCTGGGAATGGTCACTTTGTGTTTCATCCCCCCTGCCCCCAGCTTGGTTTTGAAAAGAAATTGCTGCAATACTAAATCTGAGTCTGCTTTATTCAGCTTGATTTTTTTTTTTTGCTTTTTGAATTCTGACCAGCACCTTGGCCTGTAAAGCAGTTTGAAGGTGGGTTCTGGTGGCACATGAAGTGCTTTTGCCTTGGCTTTTTCTCCTCTTCTGGTGCTGTGTCTCTTTTTGCCACGTGCAGTGAATGATCTGGTGCATTCTTTTAAGAAAAAAAAAAAATAATAAATCCACTTGGCTGTTCCAAACACTGAGGGACGAGGGTATTTTTCAGTACCTCTCTGCTATAATTTATTGCTTAAAAATGTCATTTTCTGGCATATTTATTGCTAAATAATGTAATTCTTTTTTTTTTTGGTTTAAAGGAATGTGTTGAGCCTCCCCAGCACTTCCTGGAGGCTTCTTTTGCTGCAGAAGACCCTTCCCCTGTTGAAAATGCAGAAGGTAACTTCTATTTTTGGCTGTAGGTAATGATTTTGTACCTGAAAATTGAGAGTTGAGGGTTTTTTTTTGGTTTGGTTTTTTTTTTTTGGCTGGTTTTTTTTTTTTTTTTTATGCAGAGGATTTATTTGGGTTGTGCTAAAATTTAAATGCTTTCTTCTAAAGCTGCAGTTTTTACCTGTGGTTTTAGGTTGTTTTTTAACCTTGTGTTTTCTCTGGAGGTGCCTGATCTAGTCAGGCTTAAATTGGATTTACAATCTTGATTCTGATATTGTAATTTTGAGGATTTTCAACATCAAGCCAACAATAAAGGAATTGAAAGTGGGTTGTGCACATGCATTTATTGAAGCTGTGTATTATTAATCTGTGCTAATTATTTCTTAGCAAACCCAGGTTTAGTTCTCCTTTATTTTATAAAGCAAGGTGTTATTTTTTTTTTATCTTGCCATGTTTGATAATCCTCAGTAAGTTGCTCCTCAAGACAAAGGTGTTTCAAGTGAATAATATTAGAAATGATGGGGATAAAAAAATCAACTTTGGCTTTGAAATTGAATCAAAATTCATTTTTTTTTTCATATATCACAGCACCAACTGACAAGCCCAACACGGTAAAAACTTGTTCTTCTGCTAAAAGGAAGGTAAGATGATTTTTTAGCTGTTTTTTTAACTTCTTCAGGCAGAATTATGTTTTTCATTAGAATGCCCTTTTTGCCCAAATAGGGCTCTCCTTACTGAGCGAAGACAAGTTGTGATATTTCATTTCCACTTGCCTCTACCTTTTATGGCCCCATAAATGAATTTGCAGTTTGATTCTGATGTTGTTTTGTAAAATCCCCCTCAAACTCCCCATCCCCAACAGCTGAGAGCCGAGTCAGGGCAGGCTGATTGCAGCCCCTCAGGAGCCTCCAGCACCAGGAGTGCTGAAAACAGGGAAAATCCCAGGAGGAACAAGACCCAGAGACAGAAGAACCCACCCACCTCTGCTCCCAGAAAGACCCAGGTGAGTGGCAACTGCTGATTCCTGCCTTTTAGTGAAGAAACTGCAATTTTCAGAGCTTTGCTTGAACCAAAAACCAGGCCTCGTGTTTGAAAAGAAATCCTTTGAGTTTTCAGGTGGTAGAAGGAGAGGGGGAACCTTCCTTTTTTTTAGGGGAAACTATTGTCATCCCATCAAAATCCAGCAGCGGTGTCACTTCTCAATCTTTTCAGAGGACAAGACAGACAAGCTTTGGCAAAAGAAGAAAGAGAAAAGCCAAAAAACCTTTATATGGGGAGAGAGAGATGGCTTCTAAGAAACCCCTCCTCAGCCCTATCCCTGAAATCCCAGAGGTTTTCTCTTCTGGCTCGTCCCCAGACTCACCAAAGGCACAGGGGCTTTTTTCAGGTAATTCGGTTTTTAGTTTTGTCTTGCTTTGCTCTTTCTGTTCCTTCTCATTTTTTTTTTTTATTCCATAAAAAGCTGTTCCTGGTTATCTTTGTGCATCAGTAACGAGCCCAGGATTATATTTTCTTATTTAATTGCTCCTGTAACAGTAGAGTCTGGAGGTTCTAATAATTAATAATGTCCAACTGGATAAATTTAACTCCTGACAAAAAAACACCTCTTTTCTTTGTCTGGGCACTGATATTTTCCCAGTGAGTTGAGCATGAAGAGTTAAGGGATGTGCAGAGCTTTCTGTGGTTTTTTTTTTCCCGCTTTTTCTCTGGAATGGTTGTTTAGAAGGTTAATTTTATATAAGTAAAACACCACGAAGCTTTTTGCTGTAATAATTAAAAGAGATTTTGTGCATCCCCAGACTTAATTAACCACCTGTGTGTGTGTTCTAATTCAGGTGGTGCAGTTGCAGTTAATCCCGAATCCTGGAATGCTGGCAAGGCTGGCCAGGAGCAGGCAGTGGTGGAAGGGCTGGGAGGGGAGATCATCATCCCTGCAGCTGATGTGAATCCAAGCTCCTGGCACCTGGACATGGCCTCATCCAGGGATGGCACCTTCCAGGTGTCCCAGGCTGGCCTGGAGGCCGCTTGTGGCTCTGCTCAGGAGGTAACTGGGCTGTTTAAGGATCAGGAAAAGTCATATTTGGGAGGGAAAAAGAGGGATTGGAACAGCCTGCCTGGAGAGGCCACGGGATCTCCAGCCTTGGGAGAGGTCAGGAGTATTTACAGCTCCACTGAGCAAGGCCTTCAGATTTTTGTGGATCACCTTTTGCTTGTATCTAAAAAAAAAAAAATGAAGAATTATTATTTTTATCCCCCCAGCTTCCAAACGGTGTGCCAGATGCAGAGGGTGGTTTTGACACAGCTGAGGATTTCCAGCAAGGTGAAGAGGCTGCATGTGAAAATGAAGCAGAAGAGAGTAGTTCCTTGAGAGAAAATGAGCAGCTCCAGGGAAATCTCCTGGAATTTCTGGAACAACAGCCCACTGATGTCCACGAGGGTGCCCACAGAACTCAGTGCCCTCAGACAGCTTCTCTAAGTGGCAGCCCAGCAAGAAGAAGAGGAAGAAGAAGCAGCAGTGCCATCTACTTTCCTCCTGTTGAAAACTTGGAAATAACTGGGACTGACCTCCCAGTCTCATCCTATAACGTGGAGGAAGTTTTGTCTGTTCCCAGAGTTCCCTTCCAGCCTTCCCAGAGGAGGAGCGGCACCAGCGGGGACACCAGAGTGAGGCGCAGCACGAGGCTGAGCAGAGAGGCAGGGAGGGAGGGCCTGGTGTGGATTCAGCTCCCCAGAGACATCCCAAAGGAGCCTCCCCTGCCAGCTGCTGCTCCCAGATCCAGGAGGAGACTCAGCACGTCCAGCCAGGAGGGATTTGGGAATGTTCACCCCGCAGAGCGGGAGCCCAGCCCGCTGTCGGCCCTGGGGAAGGAGAACGAGGACTCTGCTCGTCGTGCTGAGGGTTCTGGCAGAAGGGGGAGGAGGAAAAGTGCACCCACACCTCCTCCAGAAACATCTTGAGCTCAAACCCAGCAGAGGAGAATCACAAATCCTGTAAATAAGAGGGACAGAAATAGCACAAAACGCTCTGAGGAAGCAGAAATTCCTCTTGAGGTGACACTCAGCGAGGTTTTATCTCTCTCTGATTTCCTGAAGATCAGTATCAGAGTTTTACATTCTCTCTCAAGTGCTGTTTTCTCCTCTCTTCCACTTTTAGTTCCTTATTAATTTTCTGCATACCTTAGAGCTAATTTTCCTTGTCTTGATGCCTCCAATGCTTAAAGGTCAGACCTGTGGGGAAGGCCTGCTTGGCTCAGGGGGTTGGTCTGGTACAGCTGTGGCAGGTAATCAAGAGAATAAAAAAATTCTTCACTCATGATGAATGTGGAGTTGTGTTTAGTGGTTAAATCACAGTGTAAATTGTGTGGCCTTGCAGCTACAGCTGCTTGAAGTGTTTGCTTCCCATGTGCTTGATCATTCCTTTTAAAGTGCTGTTGAAATCTGTGTTGAAGTTTTATTCTAGATTTCAAAAATACACTTCAAAGCCCTCTTGACATTTCCTGCAAATGAGAAAGGAGGAATCCCTGTGCCAGCCTGGAGGAAGTGGCTTTTCTGTGGAACACCACCCCTTGGTTTTCATCGTTAGTGATGTGGAACAAAATGCTTTATGTACTTGGCTGCTTTTATAGGGCTTAAAAGCAAACAAGAGCAGTTGGATTTTTATTCCTGTTCCTCCCAGGACAAGAACTCCTCAGGCAGCTTGAAAGAAACTTTGCCACTTAAACGTTGTTTGAGTTGTAGAACCCTTGAGGTTGGAAAAGAGCTTTAAGATCGCCGTCCCCGAAGTGCCACATCTATGGGTCTTAAATCCTTCCCAAAGCAATTTGCTGGATGTTTTTATGCTGGGATTTGCTTCTGGGTTTAGATTTTGGGAGCAGTTTTTGGGCTGGCTGCTGTTGCTGCTGCCAGGAGAGGGCAGGCTGACACGAGCTTTGTGCTTGGGAGGGAGCTGGGAAATAATATCAGAGTGGCCAAACAAACCATTAAAATCTGAAGCTTAAAAAAAAAAAAAAAATGAGTCAATTAGTAAGAGCTGCTACTTCTGACTTTCACCAAAAAAAAAAAAAAAAGGCAAACCAGCAGCTGAGCCACGGAATTCATCAGGAGAAGTGGAATGATTACGTGCTAAAATAAGAGAGGGCTTTTCTGGGGAGGAGAAAACAAAGCTTGGGTTCTTCTCCTGGAAAAGGGTTGTGGATGCTTGATGTGAGGTAAGAGCTGCAGCAACTGGTGAGGTTGCAGTTGTTTCCCAGAGGTGGGAATAAAAATCCCTGGCATTGCCCATCTCTTCACTCTTCCAGAGGGAGAATGTTCTCTCGTCAGAGGGTTGTTAGAAAGATGACTTTGTGTTTTTTAACACTGAAGTGCTGACTTTGAGCCCAGTAAGAGCAGCGCTGGGTGGATATTGGTGAATAATTGCATTTATCCCACTAATTACCTGCTCTGACTGACAGACAGGACAAGTGGTGGGTCCTACAAACACTGTAATTATGATGTTGTTAATAAGTAGCAGTAATCCCACATCAGTTTTGCTCCTTGCTGAAGAGGTCTCTGCTTCACTTCCCTTGACTTCAGTGAGCTCGAGGTGCAAAGAACAAACTTTTGGCCTTGAATCCTTCAGGAAGTTTTGCAGGGAAAGCGTTAATGCTTCCCAGGAATTGCTTCGTGCCAATATTTTGCTGTCGCTGGGTTATGGAAATGGAGATGAGATGACCAAGTTTCTCCCCCATGAGTTAACAGAAGTGAAAGTTTTCTCATCCCGACGTGGTAACCAGGGGGGAAAAAATAACAAGGGCTGTGGATGCCTTTTGATTTATTTCACTTTAAAACAACCAATTTAAAAAAAAAAAAAAAAAAAAAAAAGCTGCTGAATTCCAAATTATTTTTCTCTACTTGCTTCTAACTGAGCAGCAGAAGGAGATGCTGAGACACCTGAGTGTTGCCTCTGAATCTCGTCATTGGGGGTTCATCTGGTCCAGTTGTTGGTTGAAAATGCACTGCGAGGTTTGTGCTCTGCCCTTCCTCCTCCCCACTGGGAATCCTCACACGGATATTCCTGGGAATGGTGGACTGATCCATGCAGGAGGCAGCAGAAAAAATCCAAGTATTTCAAGGATGGTTTAAACACAAGGAGCAGGAGAGTGGGCAGGGGAAAGAAATACCCTTTTCAACAGGCAGGTGAGCACTGGAAATAAATACAAACCCAACTGCAGATTGCAGTGGTTTAAAATGAGGAGATAAAAATCCAAGTAGTGAAAGGGCAGCTCAAATCCAGGCTCGAGAAACGAGGGGAGGTGAGCACTGGAAACACGAACCAAACTGTGCAGGGGGGATATTCCTTCCAACTGCAGGGCTTGGAAAGGAGGGGAAAAGCTGCAAATCCAGAGGTTTGAGCTGGAAATCAGCTCTGACTGCCCCGTGTCCCAGCAGAGAAGCTGGAGCTGGGGCTGTGACTTGCAGACAAGCAGCCTAATGTATTAGTTTTGTAATTAAGCCCCGTAAATTGTGCAGAACAAGAGCAATTAACGACTTGAACCAGGCTTTGGAGGGGTGCTGGTGGGGATGGGGGGAGAAGAAAAAAACCTGTGTGAGCCGGGAATGAGGGCATGGAACACATTCCCTGCCTCCAACCTGAAAAAACCTGGTGTTGGTCTTGGGTTCTTTCCAGTGACCCCTTTGACTCCCATCTTCCTGCCCCCTGCACGGATTTGGAACTGGTCAGCCCTCCTTGTTTTTGGAAGGCAGAGGAGACAGATATAATGAATGGCTTTTATTGTGCAATATTTCAAACCCCCTTTTTTTTTTTGACTGGCCTTCGGAAAAGGGGGGCTGGAAAAATGTTCTCCCCCCACCCGCCCCCCCCACCCCCTGCACCTCGGGCCAAGATAAATACAGAGTTATTCCCCAAACCTGGCTGGGTGTTTCGCTCCAACTGGCAGAGAGCTCAGAGCTCTCCCCCCCTCTTCAGCAAGAATTCGGTTTGACAATTTTTTTAAGGCCTCCTTCGGCTGAGTGGAACGGCCAAAGAAAATACTTTGAGGAGGGGGGGGGAGAGAAAAAAAAAAAATTAAATAAAAAAATGGAATAATGCATATATTTACAGCTTGCAGGTGGCATTAATTTGTAGGGGGTCATACTTTTTAAGTTTTAAGGATCCCCGTAAGTGGGGCTATAACGGAGATTTTTTAAAAGTGTTCTTAATTGTCTTTTTTTTTCCTTTAGATTATTATTTTTTTTGTTTTATGAGAACAGTCATTCTGAAGGAAAAATACATTTTATGGAGCTCCCTGATGGGTGATAAATAGTTGTGATTCGGGGCTTTAAAAGTTTAGGGTCTACCAAGAAACCGAAAAACCTCCAGGCCCGAGAAATGAGCAGTAAAAGCTGTGACAGGAGCCTGCAGTGGACTGGCCTTAAATATCCTGGCTTTAAATATCCTCTTTATGGTGCAGGTTTATGCTGGGTTTGAACGTGGCCAAGGGCTCTTCAGACAAGACATTTCGTGTTGAGCAACATGTTTTATAGCAGCTTTGTGATAATATTAGTTATTAATAAGAGCAACAACTTCCAGTGGAGTCCTCGTGCCCAGAGCCCCCTCTGGGAATTCGAACAGCCAAGGATTAAAAAAAAAAAAAAAGCGACTCCAACGAAGCTTTTGTTCCTCACAATCATCCCCACTCCTGCAAATCTATTAAGGCTGGGAGGGAATTCACCTTGGAGCTGCTGAGGGGGCCTCGTGTGTGCTGTTGAGGAAGGAATAATTGCGTGGGTACAAATATTAATGATGATTTAAAAAAAAAAAAAAAGGTCATTTAACTCTCAAGAAAAATATATATTAAAAAAAAAAACAAACCCTTAAGTGCCAGGGTGTGTTTTGCAAGGAAAGCTTAAAGTTTATCTAAGGAATAGGTAGTGCAAATGGAGATTATATCAGTGCTGGGCATGACATAATCCAAGCTCTGGAATATGATCCTTAAATGTTCATTTGATAGTTGGGGTTTGGGGCACAGCTTGGTTGGACCGTGCTGGGATTCCCTGCATCCCTCTGCTCCACCACCTTGGATCTGGAATGTGCTGCCTCCTGGTCCTGCTTATCTTGCTTCTGTCTCCCCAGGGCAGCCTCCTCTTGTCCAGCAAATCTCTGCTTCTGAAAATGCCTTTTTATTGTCGTTGTTTTCCCCTCATTCCACAAGAATCACTGAGGACTGAGGGTGACAGTCGAGGAGAAGCCTTAACCTAAATCCCCAAACTTTCCCTTTCCACGTTTTTTAGCCTTCCTTCTGCTCTCGGCCCCCGAGCGCAGCACAACCGGCCGTGCCTGTGCCAAAAGCTGTTTAAACAATATTAAGATGTTTTCTGCAAACTTCTCCCTCGGAAGATACTCTTTTTCGAGAGGAATGTTCTCCCTGGGGCATTACATCATGGCTTGGTTCAGTTCTTGGAGGAAGAAATTGGACCAAATGGTGGGGAAGGTCTCCAGGGGAAACGTGCTTATGCTGTTAAATATTCCCAGCAGAAAGCTTAGAAACCACTTACATATTCCCATTCTGTCCACATTTAGCCTTTCACCTTGCTGCAGCTGAACCCAGGGAAAGGGAGGAGGGGGTGGGGGGGTGGAAGCTGGACTTTTTTTTTTTGAAGGAAATTTGAACCTCCTTTGTTTTTATCCTTCCATTTCCTTGTGATCCAGGCCCGGCTTGTCTCAGTTCTGGGTTCGTGTGTGTGCAAACTGTTCATGAAATCTTAATTAGGAGAACTTCCTAGGAAACTCTGGATTTAGAGTTTTGTTTTTAAGATTAAAATGAGAGGAACCTCTCAGAAGAGCAGAGGATGGAGGGATTTGGATTGTGTTTCCTCCTGAGGAGGGAACAGCTCCCCATCAACCATGGAGGCACTTTCAGATGCTTTCCTCTATCAAATGAAACCCTTAGAACAAGGAGAAATCTCCTCCTTTAAATTCAGCTTTAACAGGGCCTTAATTATTATTTTTATTTTAATGTGGCACCTCTGCTCTGCAGAATTATTCCCTGGGAGCTCAGCAAGTTGCAGTTCCACCAGGACCTTGGTTTGCAGGCAGCTAAATGTTCCCAACAAGAGGGACTGGCACTGAAACTGGGGATGGGAATTGGCACAGGACTGGAAAAGACCTCTGCCAAAACGTGTTTAAATTCTGTAACCATGTTAAATACCCAGTGATTACCCTGTGCATGTCAGTGCTGCATCCAGGTCGTGAAATCATCCCATAACAGAGTGTAGAGTGGAAAATAGAGATGGAAATGTTGAAGTTGGAGCTGCCTGGTCTGGTTGAAGGTGTCCTGAAGGTTTCCTCCCAACCCAACCCAATTCCAGGATTCCATGGACTGAGGTTCTACTTTTATTTTAATGCACAAGCTCATTCCAATTCAAAACCTGCCTCCTTTGTTCTTATGTTTCCCAGAAGAAGAGGCTCAAGATACACTTTTTGAAGCCTCTGCCCTCCACAAATATGATGGGGCAGAGTGGCCACTTCGCCCTCCTGCTGCTGGTAACAGAATGCAGAGGGGGAGATTTGCTTTTGCTCCCTTTCTCAGCCATTTTTTTTTCACTGCAGAACAAACTTTTACAAAGCTGTTCCAGCAGATGATTTACCAGCATTGGCCAAATAGTCCCTGCTTGATTAAGATGGATGGGAGCTGTATTTGCAGCAGTAGTAATTAAGACTCCCGTGGCAAGCCTGGAAAAATAACAAATTAATCTAATAAGAGCTTATGGGGAGACTCTGAACACTCTGAAAAGTTAAAATGGTGGAAATCTTGGTTCACTGCAGCTTGCAGAATTATTCAAATCTCGGGCTTTTAAATTATTAAAATCCAGATTTTGTTGTTGTTGTTTTATATTTTGATATTTGTAGTTCGGAATAATTTTTTTTTTTTTAATGTAGATGTGAATCTACATTAAAATCTTTCAGCAGGAGTAGTTCTCAGCTCTCAGAAGAGGAGAGGTGGCTTGTTGAGCTTTTGGAAGTCCTCAAGATAATGTCTTTTATACCTGTGATTGATTCAGCTGATATTTGTGCAGTTGGCAGCGGGGTTTGAAATATAACATAAGCACTTCCTGAGATGTCAGGGCTCCGATGCTCGTGGCCTGAACAAGGATGTAATTCATATCTGCAGGTGCTTGCTCTGGTATCAAACACTCCAATAACATCATGCCTGTGGAATCCAGAGCTCCCCAGTGTCCCATTTGTATCCTGATATGCCCACGTCTTTCCTATGTGTGTTTTTCTTTCTTAAGGAGCTCTCATTTCCTTCAATAGGATATGTTTTATTTCATCCTTTTTCCTGCATTTACTCATATTAATGTCACCATGTTCACTGGTAATGGCTGGGCTTGGAAATAACCCGTGGATCCCTGCAAACACTGCCTGAAATCCAACGCCTGGGGGGGGCTTTATTAGGGAAGAATGGATGTTTGAATGGAGGGAGGGAATCATTCCTTTGTGGGCTCCCATCTAACCCCTTTAAAGGTGCATCCAGCATGTTCAGCTGGATGAAATGTTCAGCTCCAGCCTGGGCAGGATTGGAAGTTTTGTTTTTGTTTTTGTTTTGTGGGGTTTTTTGTTTTGGTTTGGTTTTTTGTTTGTTTTGGTTTGGTTTGGGTTTTGGGTTGGGTTGGGTTGGGTTGGGTTGGGTTGGGTTGGGTTTTTTGCTTGTTTTTTTGGGTTTTTTTCTGTAAAATTTGGAGTTGGATCCAGTAGGGACACCTTCCACTAGCCCAGGTTGCTCCAAGCTGGCCTGGGCCATGGAATGTCCTGTGCAGGACATTTATTTCCTGCCATTATCTTGGTGCAATCACAACCTTTTATTATTTTTATAGATGTGCTCATCAGCTGTAGCTTTTCCCATCCCAGTGGGAATCCCCCTGCCCTGGAAAGCTGCATTTCACACTCTCTGGCAGAACCCCCATTTCTTCTCCCAGCTGGGAAAGTGCAGCACCAGCAGCTCCAGTTGCACAGAGCTCTGCTGGGGAAACAGCACAACCCCAAATCTGGTGGAACAACTCCCTGGGGGGGAGTTTGTGCTTCACCCCAAACCCTCCCAGGTGCCTCAGCTGGGACGTGGCAAGGAGCAGAAACACAGAAATGCACGATGAAGGGCCTTGCTTGCAACTTGAACTTGTCCTTTTGCAAGGCAGAGGATCTGCAGCTTCGAGAAGATCCCTTCAAACGCACATTTTGGGTTTCAGGAGAGCTCCCAGGGAAATTCAGAGCTGTAACTTCGGTGCTTCTATTTAGTGTTTTAATTTTAGGGGGGGCTGTTTTGCTGCATCGGCACAATGGGAAGGAGGGGTTCTGCTGAAACCCCCCTGGATGTGAAAGACAAGAAAATGAACCAGAGGGAAGCATCTCCCACCTTTATTCACAGCCAGAATTTTTGGTTTTGCTCCCACAGAGCAGAGATCTGAGCTGCCCCCACCTCGAGGGAGCTGCAGAGCAGGATGAGGTTGGATGTTACTGCCATGCCAGAGGGGGGGAACAGGTTATCTCACCCCCCTGTCCATCCATTCCCACTTCCATCTTTCATTCCTGGCCTCAAAATGACTTCAGCTTTCTGCTCTGGGCACTAAGAGTGCAAACAGGGCTCCCACTTGGGCCTCAGCTGAAGTTCCTCAGGGTGGGAGCTCCGGCACAGGGGTCAGGGATGCAGGGCAGGATGGCCTGGATGGTGCCATTTACCCCCCAAAACCCAGTGCAAGGCTCCCCACACCAACCCAGCCCCTCAAACCGCCGAGGGGGAAGGAATCTTCGAGGCTGGGGAGGGGAGGAGGGGCAAGGGCAAGTTATTAAAAAGCAGAGGAGATCTCAAGGAACCCAAACTTCGTCTCATTCTCGCGGAGAAGCTTCGAATCCAACTGGGAAAAAAGCACTGGGAGTAATTATCCAAAATGGGTGGCATAAATCCAGGCAGAAGGTAATACATCAGCTTTAAAGCTGCTCATTTCAAACTGTGAGTTAGATTTATTTGACCTGCATTTGGGAGCAAATATTAATGAAAGGGCGAAGGCAGCTCGTGGCTCTTTCAGTTCTTTCATTTCCCACTAGATGTCTCCGGTGTAAAAACTAATTAGGAATGTTCTTGATTTAATTTGGGAAAAAAAAATTGGATGGAGATTTTTTTCTTTTAATTTATTATTATTATTATTATTATTTCTTTTAAAGCCTTGTGCTGTTGTGGAGGGTTCAGCTTAACCCTTGATCTTTCTTCAGTAACTACTTCAGCTTCAAGTGTGACAAGAGAAACGATGCAGTTAATGAATTCTGGGAGGGTTTTAACTGATAAAGAGTTGTCCAAGTATTAGGAGAACGAAATCTTTATTCCCACCAATTCTTTGCCTGGTATCTGTAACTTCTCTCCCAGCTCTGATGACACACGTTCAGCAATCTGTGAAACCTCCCTGGTTTTTTTATTTATCTCCATATTGACAGGTGTGTCTGAGCTTGGATCTCCTCTTGGGTTTTCTCTGGAAGTGCCCAAGGCCAGGTTGGAGCAGCCTGGGCTGTTGGGAGGTGTCCCTGCCCATGGCAGGGGGTGGCACTGGATGGGCTTTCAGGTCCTTCCAACCCAAACCATTCTGGGGCCCTTTCCAGGAATGGAAATTTCTTGGAATTTTGGGATGCCCCAACCCAACAGCTGCTTCCTGGTCCTCTACAGCCCCTGTTCCCTCAGCTCTGCTCTCCCAGGGCAGCCAAGCCATTAAACACAGAGCAATCACTGGCACAGCAGGTGTGTGGGGACACAGACACCCAGCAAGGCTTTAAATAAAGGGCCTGAGGAAGAATAATAATGCTAATAATAATAACAACAATAATAATATTTAAAAAAGCAAACAACTCCCCCCCATGGCCCATCCAGGGATCATCAAACCCACCAACTCAACACCCCCAGCACGACCCCATCCTTCTGCTTCCTTCCTCAATCTTATTTCTTCCTTTCCTTTCTCCTTCTAACCCCTGTTTTTTGCCCTCCAAACTGAGCCCTGCTCTTCACTCCAGCCTTCCAGGGGGGCAGGTGGTCCCAGTGCCAGCTCTCTCAGGATGCTCCCAGATCCAGAGGGCTCCTGGTTCCCTCCTTGCTCCCCTTGGCACCTCCCCAGGGGGGGGTGGGTGCCCGGGCCTGGCACGATCATAATTAGATAATAGAATAATTTCATATGCAATCGAAAGCGCTGCAGGGGGAAGAGGAGAAGAGAGGGTGTTGGGGAAAGTGGATTGTAATTACTCGAGCTGGAATTTGGCCAGGATGCAAGGGGTTAGCGTTGCAAGGAGCACCGAGGGACCTGTGATGAACACAAAGTAGTTACGAGCTCAGCCAGAACCCTGATTTGAAGGATGCAGCTCTCACAGCCTGGTGCCCCCTCGGTGCCCCCCCAGTCAGAGCTCACCACCAAAAGCCACAAGCAATTTTCCGTGGCTGAGGAGGAGGGGGGGGGGGAAAGAAAGGAAATAGAGGTGACTGGGAAGGGGGTTTTATCCTGCCCCAAATTGTCCTTGATGGTTTCCTCAACGCTTTCCCCCGTGAAGCCAAAAAAAAAGAAGAAAGTGGTTCTGTGTAAAATGGTGTGGGAGCTGAAATTCGAAGTTTAAGTGGCTCAAGGATTTTATGGTTAGGGGAGAGACCTCAGAAATTGGGAGTCTGGCACCATTTTAAGCGGGAGATGAGCTGTGTGACCCCACAGAAGATCCCAGCCTACAATCTGAGCCTCCATCAGCCTGAGCAGCCCAGCAATTCCAGCTCCACCAAGGGACACCCTGACTTCTCCTCCTCTGCAAAGACCCTTTCCATCTTCCCCTGCTAGTCAAGGAAGATATATACCCTCCAAATAATAGCAGTTTCCTTGTGCTGGAGTTATAGTGGCTTTGTGATACAATAAACAGCCCCCCTGTCATAAGTCTGGTGTAAAAAATGGCCTGACATTTCTTTAAAAGTAAAGAGAAACACTAGTGCAGCCCTGACCTCCGGGCAAGGGCACAGATGTTTTTGCATGGTGGGGGGAAAGCCGTGGTTCCAGGCTTTATCCACCAGGATATATTGCTTACTTTTCACAAAGTGTTTTCCTGAGAAATTACAGTACGGTTAAAAACCCCACTCGGCCCTTTTTTCATGCTCATATTCGAAGTGATACAAAGCAGAATAAAACGTGGCAGCCTGGCTGTGGGTGACTTTTTGTACCCCGCCTCCCCCCTTTCCTTTGCACTTTGCACTTTAAAAACAAAACAAAACAAAAAAAAACACAAGGAAAAAAAAAAACCAAAAAACCAAAACCAAAACCAAAAAACAAACAAACAAACAAAAACACACAAAAAAAACCCTCAACACAAAAACCTCAAGTGCTCAACGGTCCAAACTGGACGGAATTTTGAAGGATAAAACTCCAGCACGAGGCTGGAGAACTGCCTGAGTGTTTGGATGTTTATCAGGACATCTGCAGGAACTGAGGGCTTGAAGGGTTCTTTTATTGGACTTCTTGCACGTGGGAAGTCGACTGGTGGGACTCAGGGCCACCATCCACCGCTGGGGGGATGTTTGGGAGGGGGATATAAATGGATTTACACCCCCTTATATCTGCTCAGAGAGGGCTATTTAATTTCCTGCTGATGGATCCAGTCGTGCATTTGACCCTGCACGTACAGATATCGATGCATCATCAACGAGGAACTCGCTGGGGTCACCAAAAAAACTGTTTCCCTCGGGAATCTCTCCTTTACTGGCCCATTCCCTGGAGGCTTCCCTGCAGCTGCTCCTGTGTCAGCTTGGGCTGAGGGGAGCAGAACTCCCTGGGCTCTTGGGGGAAGGGGAAAAACATTGCTGATTTACCAGCTGAAAATGTTCCTGGACACTTGAATCCCATGGAGATCGGAGGGCCAGGAGTCCTGGACCTTCTGGCAAAGCAAGGGCTGGGGGTGGTGAGGTTAAGCTGGAATAGCTCTGATAATTCCCTTTACAAACTGCCTCATCCCAGGGATTTTTGGGAAACCCAAAATCAGGGCTGCTCTGTGAATATTTTGGGGATCCCCAAAGCAAAGGACTAGCCCTGAGCCCAGGAGCCCTTTCCCAAGGGCAGAACCTGGGCTGCCACACGAACAGCAGAAGCTGTGAGAGGAATGAAGATTTTTGGAGGGTTGTCCAGGTTCCCACAGCCCAGATTTCTCCAAGGAGCACACTGAGCTGCAGCACAGCAAGGCCATTTTCCATTTGCCACCCTGGGTACCTCACTGCCCCACGGCCAGTCGGTGTTTGAAGGAGAAAAGCTGGTCTGTGAGGACAACAAGAATCTTCTCTGCCCCAAACAGCACCCCAGGAAAGGTTGGGAAGGGCACGGGCAACACAGTGGATGTTGTATTCCTTTTTTCCACACCGAGATCATCCAGCAAAGGCAAAAGAAAAGAACCCAATTCCAGAGGCTCCTGCTTCGGCTTTTCCAGCCAGGCAGCAAAGAGAGGGGAATAAAGCCCAGGGTGATGATCTTTGGTAAAGCCTGACGGGATATTTGCAGATTGAGGCTCTGATGAGGGGCAGGATGTCCTGTCAGAGCCACTCTGAGGCTCCACTCTGGCTCCCTGAGTTCCCTGAGCCCTTCCTGGTGTGCTCTGCCCTCAAATAATGCAGATTTTTAGTTACCACGGGGGACTAGTAAAGCTCTTAACCCAAAACTAATTTGTCACAATTTAACGGTGTGATGCCCTTCCTAGCAGGGTAGAAAATGATCATCTCCCTTGCCTGGGGACAGAATATAATGGGGAAGCGTTTTCCCTGCTCCTTAAATACTGTCCACTGGATATGAATTTACTTAACTGGCAGTCTGTTTAGAGGACAAATAGTGTTAAAGATCAATACCCTTGTTCTCAGAGATCTGGGGGTGTTTGATGTTTGGCTGACACGCACTGGGGGTGATCTGGTCACTTCAAATGAAGATTTCCCTTTAAACCTTTTCATCTTTAATTTTTTTTTTCCTATAATTTTTTTCCTTTCATTTTTTTCATTTAATTTTTTCCCTCTGATTTTTTCCTTTCATTTTATTCTTTCATTTTTTTCCTTTCATTTTTTCTTTACACGTTTTATTCCTCTTTAATTTTTTTTTTCTTTACGTGAATATTTTCTTTAAATGATTTTTTTGGCTTTAAATGTTTTTTCTTTAAGTGATTTTTTGCTTTAAATGTTTTTTTTTCTTCAAGTGTAGATTTTTCTGTGGTTTTGGAGGGTCCCTTCTTTGAGTAGATAAATATAAATAAGTGTCTCTGCTGGAATTTATATCAGTGCCTGACTCATGGCATCTTCCATATGTGTTCCCCAATCCCTATTTTCCTAATGTGGATTCTACCACTGATTTTGTGATTTGGCCCAAAAGTTTGGAGGTTTCTTTTAAAAAAAAAAAAAAAGCTTGTTAATAATGGTCAACTTTAGTAGGAGCACTGAGGGAGTACAACAATAAATTAAGGTCAAGGCACCAGCTGCAGTTTCTTCTGTGGGGAAACTGAGGCAGGGAGGATTTTTCCTGGATTCTTTGGAAATGTAGGAGCTGTTTTTATTGGCACACCCTGAGCTGGGCTGATGCTGCGATCCCATAAATCTCCCGGGGTAGGATGAGGAATAACAACTCCTCCAGGCACAGCTCCTGCTTCCCTCTCTTTGCTGGTCACTCTCCTGAACTGGTTTTTTTGGGGACTCCAAAAAAAGGGGCTGCCAGGCACCAAACCCGCTTCTTTTTTTGGGATCAGGCAACTCAGTCCCACGGTTTGGGGTCCTGGAAATCCCGCTGAGCTCTTGGTAAATCCCACTCAGCATCCCTGGGTAAACTCCAACAGGAGAGGAAGAGCCGGGAAGGAACTGGAATCCCAACTGCTGGTGGCAAAAGAAAACTTGTAGGTGCTGGAATACGTTAATCTGGTGCCATTTCAAATGTCCCTGTTTGGGTTTTCACCCCTTGACCACTTGCTGGATCCTCGAGATTGCAAAGCAAACCCTTTGTTTGCCGTTTGGCACGGGTTCCATCTGCTTTCCCTTTCTTTTTCGTGTCTCTGCCTTGTCTTTCGAGCTAATTAGAGGAACTTAGGTCTGACCCAGGCTGTTCTTTCACTGGATTTTTCAGTTAACAGGAAAAAAAATTAGAAAAAAAATTCCCTTTATCTTAAAAGCAAACAACAAGCAGCTGATAACACGGTGGAACAGGAGTTCAGAGCTAATCCAAAGGGAAAAATACTGAATTTTCCCCCGAGAAAGGGGATTTTGGCCCTTGACTTACCAGCCCTGGTTTTTTTTGGCATATATTGTTTTATCCACGAGATGGCAACAGCCAGCCACCTACAGAGCCCTGTGACGGCACAGGCAGCAGTTGAGGTTTCTCCCCTTTTTTATCTCGGGTATTTTCTATCGAGGTTTGGAATCCAGTGACCTTTGCTGCCTTGGACTCTGTGGAGGGATGTCTGAGCCGTGTCCAATGTGCTGCTCTGGTTAAAACAGACACTCTCAGGGTGTTGTAGGTCTGTCATTCCATCTATATATAAGAGATATTCTACATAAAATAGTTTTATCAAATATGCAATATATTAGGTACTACGTTTATAATAATAGCTATTTAATATCTTTAGATATTTAATATATGTTTAACACATTAGATTTACATTTTATAAATCATATATAGTATATAATAAAAATATATAATATTTATCTACAAACAAGAATACTTAGATATAAATATACAAAATAAGCAATATTTATATATAAATATTACATATAATATTATTTATATATATATATATATTATAATACCCTCCACAGGCATTATGGGTTTTTTTGTGGCTGATAAATAAATGCAGAGATTGCAGGACAGCTGATGTAATATTGACTCCGAAATTCAAGTGTTCTACTTCACTATTGTGACTGAACTGCCCCTGAGAGTGACACACTAATTAAATTCCATTGAAGCCAGCGGATTATACACCAATAAAATATTTGAATCTTTTTTCTCCCTGTGATTTATTTTGTATCTAATATCTAACAAGCTGACAAACAGGCACAATACCCCATCTGACCCTGCCCTCTTTTAGTTCAAAACCATTCCCCCTTGTCCTGCCAATCCAGGGCCTTGCAAACAGCCCTTAGGAAAAGAAAAAAAAAATAAATCATAAAACTTTAGAAACCATGCAGTTAAATTCTCTGCTCCTTTCTTAGGTTTGTTTCTTCCTTTTGTGCTTCAACTTGAAACACTGGGATGATTTTCCCTTCTCTTTTACGTTCTCTGGCGTTCGCAGGTGAGGTGCCCCGAGTTTCTGATGACCTGGACGATCCTTTTGAGGAGGAGGGAGCCACTGACATCAGGCCCAAACAGCCCTTGCCCTGTGGAGGTGTTTGGATCCCGAATTCCCAACGTCAGGCTCTCGGAATCGCGTGTTTAAGATCCACGATTCTCAACTGGAGCCTGCGAGGGGGCTTTTGGAGTCCCAGCAAAGGCCTGGATTGAATGTTTAGTCTTGCTCTTTGAGTGGTGGAGGTTGAGGACGGTATTTGAAGGCCCAGCAGGTCAGGGGGTGTTTTATTTGCCCGGCAAACGCAGCAGCGCAGGGATCAAATATTCCCCGGAATATCCGCGGATGCTCCAGCGGGGCCTTTTGGGGCAGAGAGAACCAGGGAATGAGGGGCAGAGCCCCTCGAAGAGCCTGCCAAGCGAGCCCAGATTCCTCCCCCAGCCCTGGCATCGCCTGCAGGCGCAGGAGGGGGTTTGTTGGCTGCTCCAGGTAGCGCCGGGAAGTGTGAGATTGCGGAACATATGGGCTGCAATCTCGCCGCACAAGGAGCCCGTGCGGGGAGGAGGCAGCGGCTCAGAAAATAGCCCCTGCTTTTGTCAGTTTAAATACAGGCTGTTGGAAGCAAAACATTTGGACTGAAACGGGAAAAAAAAATAATAATAAATAAGAAGAAGGGAAAAAAAAAATAAAAAACGCTTCGCCCCTGCGTGCCTTGAATAAATTTCTACACCCCCTCTCCAACCCCTCCTCGTGTTGTGTTTCTGTGGCTGCAGTTAAGAACAAAACAAAACAAAAAAAAAGCCCAAGGCAAGCACAGAAAAGTTTGTTAGTCTGAAAAACGTTGCCCCAGTGCAAGGGAGGGAGCTCTTGGCAAAGTGAAGTCGGTGAGGGTCGGAATAAACTCCAAAGAATAAATGAAGGGGCTGGTTGTGAGGGATGACGAGCCCTTTCTGCGCTGACCATGGCACCAAAAGAGCACTTTGTATTTACTCTAACTTATAATATGATGTTTGCCACGGTGTAAGTCATATAAGGAGCAGCTGAGGGAGCTGGGGGGGCTCAGCCTGGAGAAAAGGAGGCTCAGGGGGGACCTTCTGGCTCTGCAATCCCTGGCAGGAGGGGGGAGCTCCCAGGGAACAAGGGACAGGAGGAGAGGGAACAGCCCCAAGCTGTGCCAGGGGAGGGTCAGGTTGGGTATTGGGGAAATTCCTTCCTGGAAAGGGCTGGTTTAACATTGGAACTGCATTGTGGCCATCAGTGGGAGGATGTAATTCCAGTCCTATCTGCTCTCCAGGCATTTTGCTGAACCAAAACCCCCCAGCTATTGTCACCCCTTCGGAGGATTTGGCTTCACATGCCTTTTGCATTATTGTAACCGACGTGTCTAAGGCACTGCCTAATGTTAATTCTGCTCGTTGCTGCCAATTACAATCAGAGCTAGTCAAAATAAACAAATTAAACAAATAAACATGTCAAAACATCTCAGTCCTAGGGAAAATAAGCCAAGTCTGAGCTCTCCCAGCGCCGCAGCGGAACGGACGAGCTGCGCGTCGGAAAAACCTTCCGTCGCGTTTTTCACCTTTCGGGGAGAGAAGGTGGGTCAAGTTTAGACTTAAGGAGGCTGCAACTGGACCCAAATGAAACCCAAATGTTCCTTCCCCACGCCCTGATGGGTTTTTTTTAGGGTTTGGGGTTTTATTTATTTATTTTTTTTCCCGTTTGAGTGATTCTTCGCTGTCGGAGCGCCGAGGCGTTAAATCATCGTCAGGGGGTTGGACAAGGTGCAGGTGAAAATATCCCAAATGGGGATGTGCCCTTCAACAGAAAACGTGCTGCTGCTGGGACCGTCCAAAAAGGTCAATATTACGCAATTTAAATCAGAAAGCACCCCAAGTTTAAAAGATAAACACACAAAACATGCTTTTGCTACATGGAGGGGGCACCACGGCCTGGACTGGCTGAGAATTGGTGGTAATGGGAGGAGGGGGATTTTTTTTTTTCTTTTTTTTTTCTTTTTTTTTTGGTGGTATGTTAACTTTAAAAATATGTTCTGAGGTTAAAGGAAGAAAGCTGTCGCTTTAGGCAGGTGGTTCTTGTAAAGAGGTGATCTTTTAAAGTGCAGTCTTACAATGTCAAAGCCAAGTCTGGGCAGAGATAAAGCTATAACACAGGTAATTGCTGGGACTCTTCTGGGCTCTGTCACAGGGCTTTAAAACTTGCATTTGGAGAGGGACTTGCCCTTTTTTTTTTTTTTTTTTTAAATTTAATATAAGACACATGCAGCAAAGACCTGTCTCAAACAGGGAGCCACGAATGGTTGGGAAAACACGTTTTCGCTCAGGTCTAAAGGACAAAAAAAAAAATTAAAAAATCCAAGCAGCTTCTCTGAGGTGTGTTGAATTCCCCACAAAAATATCGAGGACTCACAAGTGCCAGGGCTCTTCCTCCTCTTTCTTCCCCCTCACCCAACAGTGTTTTAAAAGTACAGAGGGTCTGGGGAGCAAAGGAACACCGTGCCTTTGAAATGTTGTTTGCTGAAGACAGTCCATAGAACCTCGGTTATTAACAGCCTCTCACAAGACAGTTATTTTTGGAGTGGCCTCTGAGGAGGCAACCTCTTGGAATCGAGCTCATTTATTCTGCGTTTCACTGTCCTGCCATTTCCTGCAGAGAGAGGGGAAAAGTGAAACCACATGTTTTGAGGAGCGAGCGTAGGAAACCCCACTGAAGACAAATGACTGCTCCTCTCCCCTGGCAATTAGTCAAGGCTGGGCTGGGTGCCAGCCCAGGTGTTCCCGACTGTGTATAAATTTGCCAAAGAACAATGAAAATAGCAGCTGATTGTGCTGACAGATTCTTCTGGTAATTTCCTGTTGTTTGGCATCTTCAGGTTACTTTCCCACAATTATGGGTGCTGGGGCCTTCAAATCCACTTTTTAACTGGAGGCAAAGTCACTGTGTGTGTGTGTGTGTGTGCCCCATCCTCCTGGCCAGCCCCTGCCTTTCCTCCCAGATGTTTTAATTTAATTTTTTTTTTTTTTTCAGAATACATATTTTAATGAGTCTGAATTAAACAAAAAGAAAAGAAAAACTATTTGCACCTGCACCATATAGAATTTCTTGGCAGTCCCTCCATGGGTTTTGCCAGGATTCCTGGTCGTTCTGTCACTTCAAAACTAGAGCCTGGAAGACTTTCTTCTTGTCGTCTCCTGACTTGGGGCTGACAAAGGACCACTTGGTGATGGAGCTGATCCCAAGCTGGCCACAGGAGGGGGAGAGAGCTTTGGCAGCTTGAGGGGATGAAAAGGTGGCGTTAAACATGAGGGTGTCTTCAGACACCAGGCATCAGTTCTGGATCCGGAGCTCTCCCCGAAGAGCCACAAGAGAGGGAGAGAAGGGAGGGAAGGCAGGACTTTACAGGGACCTTAAAGCTTTGTGCAACCCAGCCCCGTCAGGAAGTTATAAATACTCTTTGGGGTTCCTTGAGCAGCTCAAATGCTTTGTTTCTGGAGCTGGAGCAGAGCTGGAGGGGCACCAGGGGACACCAGGCCCGTTGTCCTGATCCTTCTCCGTGACCATTCCAAGCAGGACACACAGGGGGTGTTGCTGCAGTGGGTCTGAAAGGGAAGGGGGGGAACTCTGTCCAGCCTTTCCTGCTGGTTCAGTTATTCCTCCAAGATCAGTTCTGAGGGTAACCCTGAGTTCTGAAATAGTTTGCAGAGCCTTTTTCAGGGTAGTTTTTTTGATCTGTGCGTTAAATGTGCTTTCCTGAAAGATCTGACCTGTGCGATTCTAAATGGATAAATGTCCTGCCTTGGCTGGAGGATTTCCTACCTTTTTGTTGCCCCTAAAACGAGGAAGTCATACACTAATAATGGAGCAGGTGAATTGGAACCCTGTTTTCTCACTCTTCCTCAGAAAATTGTTTTTTTTTCTACCAGTTATCTGCCTTCCCTTAAAAAACCCAAACCCCAAAGCAAAACCCCAGCCAGAAATCTGTGAGAGGTAAATTCTCTGAGTCTGGTTGCTTTGGAGCAGGGGTAGGATACACATTTCAGCAGGCTGAGGACCTCAGGTTAAGGCAACAGCAACTCCCAGTGCACAATTACACAAGGAATTGAGGAGTGGAGGTTCAGGAGGGTTCAGTCTCTTTCAGAGTCTTCCTCTTTTGAAGGATCCACGTTGACCCACTCATGCAAACAACTCACAAAGCAACTCCTCTCTCACTGTGCCAAACAGGCCACCAGATTCCTGTAAAACTCCTTGGGAGGGATCTCTGCCTGTTCCAGAAGGCCCCTGGTTGGATTCTGCTGCCAGAACCATCACAGCTCCCTTCAGTGCTAATGGCTCTCAGTGTCCCATGTGGATTCTACAGAGCAGGTTAGGAAGAGGAGGGGAAAAAAAATGTTGTGAAACTCCCCCTCTCCACCCTCTGGTTTTCATCAGAAGACTGTTTTCGGTGGAAATCTTCTCCCAGCTGGAGTGTCGCCTTCTGTTCAAATCCCTAAAATTAGCCTGAGAAGCTTCTCTCACTTAAACAAATCCATGCTGTCTGCCTGCTGGTGATTATCCTCCTGGAGCAGGGGAGAAGACGGCCAGGTTTGCATCCCAGCCCCTCTTTGCATCCCAGTGCAGCTCCCAGTCCGTGCTGGGAATCCATCAAATGGGGGGCCCAGTCCGAGATTTTGGCTCTGGGGGAACTGCTGTACCCACTGAGGGCAATTAGAGCCTTGGTGCTAATTAGCAGTGAATCACAGAATCAGGGGATGCTTTGGGTTGGAAGGGACTTTAAAGCCCATCCAGTGCCACCCCCTGTCCTGGGCAGGGACACTTTCCACTGAATGTCACCCGAGTTCTCCTGTCCAGAGGTCCAACCATCTCCTCCAAATGTCCCATCCCCCTATTCCAGAGCTGTGGTGACCCCATCCCATGGGGGGCTTATCCCTGGGAAGGCTGATCCCAATTATTGGCTCATCAAAACCACGTAAAACACCCCCCATTAATTACCTGAGGAGTCATTCTGGATTTGGCCCTGTAAGAAAAACCAGGATCTTCCCTCCCTTTCTCTCTGTGTGTGTGTGTGTAACGTTCTTCCACCAGCTGTCAACCTCAGCCTCGTGACCTCTGAACACAAACTCCACAATTAATGATTTTTTTTTTTTCCCCTTTCTCTTTTTCCAAGCCAGTGCCTGCGTTTCCTCCAGCCAGTTATCACGTGTGGCTTGAAAAATGAGCTTGTGGAGCACCGAAACTTCGAGGGATGTTATTTTTCTTCCTTTTCCCCTGTTCTGTCGAACAAACAACTTGCTGCCTCTTGGCCCTGCATGTACAGAAAGCCCCTTCAGTGGAGTTGTTGAGCTGTGCTCTGGTGTGCTGCCATTTGTCACCACTGATGCTTCGTTAGCTGCTGATCAAGGTGAAGATTTCATGGAATCACAGAACCACTGAGGTTGGAAAAGATGCCCAAGTTCAGCCTAGAAGAGTGTTGTGGAATCACAGAATGGTTTGGGTTGGAAGGGACCTTAAAAATGACCTGGTCCCACCCTCGAGGGGGACATCTTCCACTAGCCCAGGTTGTCCAACCTTTCCCTGGACACTCCCAGGGATGGGGCAGCCACAGCTTCTCTGGGAATTCCATCCCAGCCCCTGCCTGAGGATTCCTCGTGTGCTGATGCTGAAACACTTTGGGACTCCATTAAGGCTTTAAAAAAAAAAAAAAAAAAAAAAGATTGATGTTCTTTTAATGGAAAAGCTGGGAGCTAAGTTTCACTTCCAGAGTGAAAAATCTGGTTGGAGGTGAAGCTGTTCCAGCCAGTCCCCCGGACTTTTCTTAAAGAGAATCAGTTTATCAGCAAGGCAGGTGTTTTTCAGCAGATTTCACTCTGAAAATCATTACTCATGAGTGCAAACCTTGTTCCTGTGGTTTAAATTTTCCTTTTCTCTCTTTTTTTTTTTTCTTTTTTTCTTTTCTTCCTCCCCTCCCTCTCAATTTTTCGAAGCTAAGCAGCCAAACCTTGGGAATTACTGGCCCCTCAAGGTTTCCAAAGAGTTTCTGCATTTTTTTTTGGAACACTTTGCGCTTGGCTGATCTCTTTTAGGAGGAATTCTTGGAGCTTTTTCACCCCCTCTTTTCTCTTTGCACTTATGACAACCAGCTTTGCTGCTTTGGGGGGGGGGGGGGAACAGAGGGGCGAGGGAAGCGAGGAGATGAATTTATCCTGACTTTATCTCCCCTTCCCAGTTCAGTTCTGGGGCCAGCTGGGTTGAATCACTGCAGGAGAACACTTATTTATTAAGTGCCTGTTCCAGGCACTGTCAAACCCTTCAGCTCCTGCTCTGTCCTCCACTGTGAGCCAGAACATCAGTAGCCCAGGTGGGCTTTGGGAAGTAGGGAGGTGAGAATCTATTTATTACTTACTGGAGCTCTCAGTAGACAGAGACTCCAATTAAGGAGGAAGAGCTGACACACTTAGCCCAGTTTTTCCAGGCACAGGATGCAAAAGGAGGGACTCAGAAATTAAATAAAGGAACCCCCAAACTTCTCTGCCTTCTCTGGGACTGGAATCCCTCTGTGCTCTGCTCTTGCCCCTTTCTTTGCTGCCCATCTTTGCTGCATGTTCTTTGGGATGCTCAGCCCATGGACAACCTTCAAAGTCATTTACTATAAAATTTCAGCCCCTTTTTATCCTTGGACTCGAAGTAAATGAATTGACACCCCTGAAACTGCAATAATTGACATTATTGTAACTTCAGATCAAAATCAGACTGACAGTGTTTCATCTCTGGAGCACCACATAACTTTTGGTGCTCTTGTTTAGTCAATATTTGCACTCAAATCCACAAAATATCAAAAAGCAAATTATTTATCGTAGTGACAAACACGCAGATCGTAAATACACTGGAGGGCACGAGGAGAGCAAACACAAATAAATAAGAAATTGCTGATTTTCCTTGTCTCTGCTGAGATGTAACCCAGAGAGCACAGGATCTGCAATTCCCCAGAACTCCAATACCAGCCCAAGGTAGTTACTGGACTCTCATTTAAAACAACTTCACTGGGAGAAATAAGCTTGGTTTGGGTTTTTTTAAACATATTTTATTGTTTTGTGTAAAGCAGATCTGACTGGAATTTCAATCTTTGCCATATCTGCTGTCATGCTAAGGCTGGTTAAATATAGGAGGCTTTTTCATCCTCATTTCTACTGAAACTTTGATTTTTTTTTTCTACAGCTTTTCAACTTCTATTAAATTGCTTTGCAAACGAACAGGGAATAAAAAGGAACAAAAGGAAAAAAAACCTCACCCATCATCAAAAGTTTTCCAACTCTGGAGGTTCTCCAGCAAAATATTCCTGAATGAAAACTGTGTTCTTTCTCCAGTTTAACAGTGGCTCTAAGGGAGATAAATCAGAGAATTTGGTTCCACTGCAGAAATCTTTAACTGGGAAGGAGAGAGAGAGGGGGAAAAAAAAATAAACCCAAGGAAAAGAATTATCCTGATCATTTGCATTTCTGTGGCAGCTCAGCAGGAATTTGTTGGTAAAGCACAAAGTGCAGCTGCTGCTGCTTGAAGGAGGAAAAACTCTACTCACCCAGTTCCACCACTTTGTTTTGCAGAATCAGGTGTAATGTGATTTTTAGGGACTCAAAGGACTCTGGAACTTGCAGTAACTTCTGGGAGAGTTGGAAATGAGCTCAGGGACCATTCCTGGAACATCTCCCTCTGACAGATCCCTGTCTGAGCAGCGTTTGAGAGCCAAAGATTTTCATGCAACCCACTTTATATTGGTTTGTTTGTTTGTTTGTTTGCCAAGGGGGAGCTGGTGTGGTCCAGCACCCCAATATTTGAATTCTTTAAACCCACCAGCAGGCTGAGAGGACTTCACTGCTCACACACACATCTCCTCCACTTGACATTTCTGCAACCTCGTGTCATTCTGCAGCATATCCTCTTCAGATTAACAGCAATTCATCATTAATCCATTTGAATAATACTTTCCCTTTTTATTGTTTTTTTCCTTCTTAATTTCCAAGGGAAAGAGACAGAAAACATCTGCATATTGAGTAATATTAGCTCAGTTTGGGTCTCAAGTGAGCCTAACTGACAACCCTCATTTATTATGGCTGTGTGGGCTTAATTGGGTTGATGTAGGATTTGGACTTTTTAAGGAAGGAGAAGCAGTTGGAAGATCTTTGCAGACAAAAAAAAAAAAAAAAAAAATTAAAATCAACAAAAAAACCACAACAAACCCCCCAACAAAACGCTTTCAGAGAGGGAAAGAGCAGGGGGAGGAGAGAATAAAAGGAGGAACTTGTCAGATCAGGATGCTGGGATGCTCTGGGAAGGCCCAAACCTTCCCGAGGTGTTTCCATCAGGCTGCTCCAAGGAGGGATTAGTTATTGAGCCATCTGGTTCGTGTTACAGCTCCCATCTTTTGTTTCCTGCTTGATGCTGTCAAGCATTAATGTGATTGTTTTGATTCTTAATGTCTTAATGCATCATTCCTGCCGCTGCATTAGGCTAATAACTCTGCTCCTCTTAAGGGCAGCCTTGCCATTCATTACCCTCCCTGTTCTGGCTGACCAGATTCCTCCCTGGAATGAGGGGCTCGGGAAAAACTCCCCTGCCTGCTCCAGCATTTTTGCACCCACACCTTGGAGGAAATTCCAAGTGCACTCAAAGCTGCTGCTTTCCCCCGTGCTGGTGGCAGGTATCTCATGCCCATTTTAGCCAAAAAACCAAACAAACAACCAAAAAAGGCAGATTAAAAATCCTCTGCTGGCAGTTGGGTTTTGCTGCCTCCACTCTGGACGAGGTTTCCGGGTGATTTCTCCATCAAACTTCGGGAAAATGATGTGTTTAATTGTAATTTCCTTCTGTTTGAGGCAATGGCTGCACCTGGGTTTTATAGTCAAATTAATCTTTTATTCCTTGGCACAGGTGACTTTTGGGGTGAATCACAGGAGCACCAACCCAGATGATCCTGAGCTGCTGTTGCTGAGGAGCTCTGATTCTAAAGATCATTTGCAAAGCTTTCCAGCGCTTTCCCCGCATGAGAGCTGGAATTTCCAATGGAATGCTCACCCCTGAGGCTGGGAATTGTCCGTGTTGGTCACCCTTCATGATACAAGACTTTGAGGATATCCAAGCAGAGTGAATCGGGGGGCTTGGGTGGAGCTGATTTCCCGAGGAAGAGTTTGTGTTTTTTTGGTGCTCGAATAAACCAGAACAGCAGTGAAACAAGCAGCTTTACCCTCTGCTGGGTCTGCTGGGATGGCTCGACCTTGAGATGATAAAGTTCTGATAAATGCTTAGAGTTTTGATTAAAAGATTTAAGTTTGAATTCACTTATCTACGGCCAGAGCATGCAGGCAAACCAGACACCTCCAAAACAGGAAAGCGTGAACTGTCCCTGGGATTTGAAAAAAAAAAAAAACCAGCACATTTTCTTCAGAGCCACTTTTGACACGTTTTTCTAATGGGGTTATTCCCATCCTTTTCCCTGTGAAACCCTCCTGTAATTCCACGTTCCCGGTGCAGGGAATCACACCTGAAACCTGTAAATCACCGAGGAGCCCCGGTGGGGTGGGAAGTGGAGCATCAACAGGAGATTCCTGTCATTCCATGGCCACCCCAATTTACACAGCAGGGGCAGCAGAGGGGGAAGGAGGATGAAAGGTGTGACGAGCTGCTCACAAGATTAAAATGACCAGTGTCCACTGGGGAGCCTGCTCTCTATTCCACATGTCACCAGAACGCCCCTGTGATGGGACTGCGTTTGAGAAAGTGTCAATATGAGAGACAAGGCAATGATTTAAGCACCCAGCAGTGTTGTCACCCAGGCTGCAGTTTAAATACACGGCTGGGAAGAGCCAGGGCTGGAGCTTCGTGTGGGAGAAGTGAAATTATTGTTTTGGGGCAGAAGGTGTTGAGGATTTTTGGTTGTTTTTTTTTTTCCCCACCTCTCAGCGTATCCCTGAACAAACTGGGGGTGTGGGGTGCAGGAATGCCACAGATTTAGAGGGAGTGGAAGGAACTGAAGGTGAAGGGTTGATGCTGTGGAACAGGAGATGAGTTGAGGCACAGAACCCAACTCAGCCACTGTGTGTGTTCACTTCAAAGACAAAAAAAAAGTGGATTCCCCGGTTCTGTTGTGCCAGAGTTGATATTTCCTGTTGCTTGGCAGAACACTGTCCTTTCATCCAGAGCAGGGTGGGGGGTGAAAGTGCTTTTAGGATGGAGAAGTGTAGAAGTCACTGAGGACAAACCCCCCCTTGAGCCTGGCTTACAACCCAGCACCCAGGGAATGATGTTTATGATGATCTCAGGTGTGGTTACTGGAAAACTGGGATGTGTCCCCTAAAATCCAGGGCTGGGTGTTTAAAGGAGCATCCTGGGAGTGCTGGCTGTGTGTGTGAAGGTGCATGAAGTCATCTCCCACCTTGTCTCTGCCTGCTGGGAGCCTGCAGAGAGCTGCTCAGGCCCTGGTGGCTGGTGAATTAAACAAGGAGAAATATATGCCAGCTCTTTCCATTTGCTTATTAATAGGTTCTGTGTCTCGTGCTCCAAGGGGATTGTCCTTGCTCTGGAATTGCTGCCAGGGAAGCATTCAAGCATTCAGCCCCTGTAAATGGAGAAAAATGGGGAAGGGAGAGAGGAATTTGTTGTTTTTTTTTCAGGAAAGATCGGAGCAGAAATGTCAGATCTGCCTTTGCTCTGGTTTGCAGGAGCTTGGTTTGAATGCTCGGGGTCTTTGTTAATCCAGCACTGTCTGGAAATCCTTTCATTTCCTCGTTCCTTGGGATAGGGGATGATTCCCTACCCTGTGAAATCCCTGCTCGCTGGCTCAGGTGAGCAAGTCCAGTGTGATATTGTAGGAAGGACTAAATATTTCACCCTCTTCCTGAATTTACAGTGACTTCTGAATGTGGTTGAAGTTCTTTGTGGCTGAGATTTGTAAATATATTTGTTATTCACGGCAGGATGTTTGTGAAACCTGAGTTTTGAGCTCCTTTTTCACGTCAAATCCTTGATTTCCATCAAGTTCTTTAGGTGGTTTTGTGAATCCCAGCTTTGTGGTGGCTGCTTCCCCAAGAATTCCTGGTGGTTTAACAAACAATTACATGTTCCTGTTAAGACCACTCGTGTTTCAGTGTTTAAAGGGATTATTTCAGTGCATCTTTAACATTTTGCAATAGAGTTATAGGATAATTTGAGCTGAAGGGATGTCTGGAAGTCGTTGCTCCCATTCCCCCCTCAAAGCAGGGTCAGTTCAGAGTTTGCTCACGTTGTTCACAGCCAATAAACAGATTTACACCAAAGGAAAACAAAGCAGGAATAACCCTGGATGAAACACGGGATGGAAATACAGAGATTTCTGAGGTTAAATTCCATTGGCATTCCCTGTTTGGGGGGTTGGGGTTTTTTTTGCCCCAATTTTTGAAGGTGTCTAGGCACCTAAAAAATGTCGTTCACTTGACCCCAAAATTCATTTTCTTTGGAAAATGGAACACGGGCTCCCAGTCTACCCACGGACTGTAAATCCATATTAATGAGGTCATTTCCTTCAATTAAACTGTTGGAATCCTCCACACGAGCGCGGCCACAATCTCCCAGGTGATTATTATTGGATAAATAGATAAACTTTGAGGGGATCAGTGCCCAAGCAGGGCTTGAAATCTCGATGGGAAGGTTGGGAAGAGGTGAAGTGGCACGTGCAGGGTTGGCTTTTAGGGTTTTCCAGCCTGTTCCTGCACAAGGTTCTCACGACAAAAATAAGAGCCAGAAAAGCCCTGTGCAGGTGGAGCAGCAATTTCATTTACTCTGGCCTTGGATGAATGACAGCAGGGGCATTTAATCCCATGGATGGGGTTGAACTCAGAATATTTGAGGTTTCTATGCATGGGATTAAGCTCAGAATCCATGGAAGTTTCTAAGAACGGGATTAAGCTCAGAATATTTGATGTTCCTATGAATGGGGTTAGAATATGCGAGGTTTTTGTGAATGGATGGTGCGATTTATGCTGGTGTGACTTCACCTCCTGATTGCCCAGCTGGTTGTTCCCCCCCCTGCTTTTATTTGCTTTGAGCATCCAGGCGACCCCCAAAGCGGGCAAACCGCCCGTGCCATTCCCGATATTCCAAAGCTACGAGTTAATTAAGGCAGGGACCGTCTCTGATCAACCCTCACCTTTCATTTCCACCCCCTCTGCCACCTCGTGCAGGTCTGTGTGTGCAGTGGAGCTGCCTCTTGCCCCCCCCCACCCCGTGCCAGGATGATTAATGGGGGGAGCAGCACGAGGTCAATTAGCCGGGGTCGGTGTGGAGCTGGAAGGTGCAGGGTGTTCCTTTATTGAGCGCTGCATTCACACTCCAAACCTGACCTGGGCTGCAGTGATTTATTACAGGGGCACTTGTGGTGATCACTTTACCTTCAGTGCCTTACCTTGCCTGCAGAAATCAGCTTTTCGCCGTCAATTAAAGAGGGATCCGCTCGGAGTGGGACCCCCCCCCCTCCCAGGAAAGGATGGGGGAGCCTGAGGGTGGTTTTCAAAGCTGTTTTGTTTTCTTTTTTTTTTTTTGGGGGGGGGAGGAACAAAGAAACCAGGTGGAATTCTGTCTCTGGGAGAAATATAAAAAAAAATCATCCATAGATGATTGAGTTGAAACAGAGGAGCCAAATCTGGCCTGATGAATTTTGGAGGTACCAGGGAAAAAACAAAAACACCTGCACTTCATACTCATATTTATATTTGTGTGGTGGGGAAGACACAGGAGAACATCCTCCTGCTGGTTTTGAAAGGTCAAAAAGTTCTCATATGTCTCTAGAAGGCATTTATCAATGAAGAATATTTACCAGTTGTGAGGCATCTTTCACCAGGGGATGCTGGACTGTGCTGTGGACACTGATGAACCTTGGATGGTGTAGGTGGAGAAAAAAGAAAATCACTGCTGGTCCTTGTTGGAGGCATCCTGTTTTATTCCTATAGACTCCTGTTGATTCAGTGCCTATTAATTTTTCTAAGGCTTTCTCCACGAGGCTTTGTAAGGGAGAGACATCTATTTAGTCCCTGGCCTGGTAAATTTTAATGACAATTTTGCATGCTTGACTTAACTCCTATTTCCGTGTCCCAGTCGTGCCTCTCCCTCACCTGGTGCTTTCAGGGCTGGATTTTTGTCTTCTGAGGCCCATCCAATAACACTGATCAGCTCTGAGAGCTCCCACAGGTGGGAACAGAGAGGGTTTTTCCAAGGGGAGTTGGTCCCCAAACCTCTGGGACTTCCAGAGGGAGCAGAATCCACGCTGCCCCCTTTGCCCTCCCCGTCAGTGCTCGGCCACAGGGGCTAAAAAGAGTCATAAAACAGGGTGAGGAGAGATCTTTCAGTGCTGATTGAAACCTTTTGGAGCCTTGGATTAAATCCTACCCGATGGAATAGTGCAAAAGGAGGTAATTCCCCCCCACTTCTTTCTGCACAGACAAAATTACAGTGAAACAAGGGCAATGTTTTTTCACCTGCTCTCTGAAAACAGACCCACCTGGCTGGAAAGTTGTATATCAATAACATGATTAATACAGAGCTTGCAGAATTGAGACCCAGTCCCAAACTGATCCAAAAAAAAAAAACCCCAATGAACTGGCCACTTCTGTTAAACTCCCCCTTTTTTTGCCTCGGAGGTCACATGGAACAGCTCTAACAACTACAAATATCTTTCAACAACCACTTTCCAGGCAGGTTTGTCCCCTCCACTGGTAGCTGGAAAACCTGAGATGCTTGAATTGCTCCAGGCAATGGCTGGGAGCTGGGAATCTGGAATTCCATGACCACAGGACCCTGGGAAGGTTGTTCCCCCTCTCTGCATTCCCATCCTCTTTCTGGCTGTTTGTTTATTTTGGAGAATCCCAGAATGGTTTGGGTTGGAAGGGACCTTCGAGACCATCCTGTTCCAACTCCAGAAATGCTGCACAATCAGAATTTACTGCAGTGGGAGAAGGAATTCCTAGGAGGATGTTAAGGAGCTTTGTTTGCTGCTTGAGTAGTAAAATACCTGAGGTTCCAGAGAATCTCCTGGAATTGTTCTGCAAAGGCAACCACCAGTTTCCCCCTTCCCAGAGAGCAGCTTGCCAGGCAAAATTCCACGTTTTTAACCTGCTGGTTTTCTTCGTGGGCCAGCCCAGGTTGATCAAATGCTCCCCAAAACCACCTGGATGCCCTGAAGACACATTCCACCTCGGGATGTTGGGAGTGAAAGCAGCATCCTCCTGCCAGGAAGAAACAAAGAGAAACCCAAAGGAGTCATGAATTTTCCATTTTTTCTGACGTTCCTACTGAGGACTGGATCCAAACCATCGAATTCCCCAGGATACCCCCTGCGAGCCCCATCCTTGAAATAAGCCATGGAAATGATCTGATTTAAATCCTGGAGTGTTTAGAGGTGTATTTACAGAGATCCCTCCTGGCTTTCTCCCCAGTAATCACTATCAAACTTTCCCTAAAGGGGAACATGAATATATGGAAAGGGAACATGAATATATGGAAAGGGAACATGAATATATGGAAACCTGAGCAGGAGCAGAAAAATAAAAGTGGAGCTACGAACCAGACTTTCAGCAAATGTAAACTGGTTTAACTCTTTTTAAGACAAGCAAACCAGCTGAAGGTCTGCTGATGAAGGGGTTTCTCAGATAAACGAGGGGGTTATTCCTTGTTTTCTGGGCAGTCCTGTGCCCATGAAAGCACCTTCTGCCTTTGGGAGGGCACAGAAGCACAGCCAGGATGGCTCCCAGCAATGTGTGCACGTGGAGAGCGGCCTTGTGTTAATATTTAACCGTTAATTGGTGTGCTGATGAAGGGACAGGAGAGCCCTCTGACACCTGAGCTACTGAACTCTGCCCTGCACCTTGGTTAGCTCCCATCTCCTTCACCCAGGGCTGGAATCCTCCTGGGAAATCTCAGTTTAGGGCTCCTGAACAGATAATTTTCCATTTTTTGGGGCAGGATTGGGCTCCTGTTACTGACCAGCCCCTCCAACAAAAGCAGGTTCTGGTGGGTGACTGGAATCAAACACAATTCCATGGCCATGCTGGTTCTCTGTCAGGGCTTCTTCTGCATCCACCTTCCTGCTTTTATCCATTCCCCCTCTCCCCCTCTCAGCTTCCTGCAGCACAGATCTTGGATTTTCAAGCTCCACGCAGCCTCAAAGCCAAAAATAACCCCACAACCAAAAGCTGACACCAGAAGAAGGTTTTCTTTCTTCCCCTCACCGCGCTGACAATGATGACGACGACGATGATGATGATGATGATTATTATTACTACCATTATTATTATTATTATTTGGAAGAAGGCGGCGAAAAAAGGGAGACTTTGCCATCCCTGTATAATTTAAAACTGCACAGCCCTACAGCCCACAAAACAGAGCATGTAATTACACACTTACTAGAGGTAACAGCAGTGCTGATAATTATTCTTTACACAGGAGAATCTCGCTGATATCCCAGAGTCGGAAAGTGGGAACTACAATATCTTTAATACCATCCTTAGAGACCCTCCTAAGCAGAGGAGAAGTATGAGGAGGCACACAGGGTCCAGAGCAATATCTTCATCGCTCCACGATGTCAGGGGCTTTGCTACAGCACAAATCAATAGATTCAAGTACATTCTTTCCTTTATTTATTTTTTTTTGTTTTGTTTTGTTTCTGAAGGTACAATATTTTTTTTATGACCCTTCCTGCAGAAAGTGCAGCAAAAGAAAGGAACGCTTGGAGTGGGAGCCGTGGCGGTTTAGAGGAATAGGGGGCTGAGATTTATTCAGTTATTTATTTATTTAGGCGTTTATTTTGGCTATTTTTAAGGCATGTGCTGCTGCAGGAACGTGTTAACCATTTCTGGGCTGTTAACCTGGAATTTTCTTAGGCATTAAACACCCTGGTATTTCTCTACCTGGTTTTTTGTGTTTTTTTCGGTTTATATTCCTCTCTCTAGCCTTCCTTTTTTTTAGCACGTTTGTCCCTTTGATTTAAATAATTAGTAATTCAGATTTCATCTTACCTTTGGCATTTCTCGTGGTGACTCTTAATCTGAGCTAGAAAACAACCTGATGGAGAATTTTCCCCATCCTTAATGTGGGTTTTTTTTTAGGAGTTCATTTAAATCAGAGCGTGGCTTATGGGCCAAACATCCTTCCCTTTATTTCCTCCGTGTGCTGATTTATTTGGCAAGCAATTAATTCGATTTTTAAGGCATAAAACCCCATTCTCTCCCCAAACTTTCCCACGTTTCACCATTCCACCTTGCCCAGGTGGTGCAGGGGGAGTGGGACTTTACCTGTCCATGGTGATTATTCGTGGAGGGAGGTTCTAAATTGATGTGGTGGATGTTATAAAATAGAAAGAAAATCAGATTTTCATGTGCTGGCGGGTTCCATCAGTCTGAGTGAGTGTTGGAGGGTCCTCTGGGCTGCTCTAACTTAAGCCATCAAGTCAGGTCTGGTGTGGCTGCCCAAAGTGAGTCTGATCTTGCTCCTGGATGGTCTCAGCTCTGCCTGAGCAAATCTGGGGCAGGGTCACAGGGAGTCAGCGGGAATGATGATGGACCTGGAGCAGTTGGGGAGGAACCAGGGGACAGAAAGTTAATTAAAAAAAAAAAAAAAAAAGAATCTGCTCTTAATGTCCCTGGTAACAGGTTTAAAATGACATAAAGATCCCAGCACTTGGTTGTCTTGCAAGTTTTTAGGACTCTTCTTGAGGTTCATTAACAGGGATAGAAAAGAATCAGCATCTAAGAAGTTGGAGCAATATAATTCTATTTTACATAAGAGTTGAAAACCCGCTGGAGTCACTCAGAAACCTTCTGTTTGTGTGGTGCTTGGTCCTGTTCCTTCATTTTGTGATAAAAAAATTCAGTTTGGGGCCAAATGGTGGCTGTAATTTTAGGCTGTAACCTTTGCTGAAGGTCCCCAGGGTGAGCTCCCAAAACCTCTGTGGGCCTCCATCCTCCACCTTCAGAATTCAGATTTATTTAAAAAAAAAATATCAGAGCAAATATCAGTATTAAGTCATTTAATTTTATTTAGCATTGTTTCATTTTCTCTTTGCCCCTTCTCCAAGTTTTTATTAGAGAAACGAGGTCTCGTGGAGCAACACGGGGTTGGGATTCTGTGCAAGCCTCCTGCTTTTCCAGGGGCTGAGAACACGGGAGCAACTCCTGGCAACTTTGGGATTGCTGTGGTTGGGGTTTCTACCCTTTTTTTTCCAGGACTTCCCTTGAAGTCTGGTGCCAACAGCGAGGTGCCATTAACATATTAATGCAGGCATACACCAGTGCTGAGGGTTGATCTGATATCTCTCTTTGCTTTTTCATCTGGATTAGATCTGCCTGTTTCGTGATCCCCATGCTATACTCCTAATTATTATTATTTCACACTTCATAACATTTTGGTAACTAAAAAAGCTCCAGGGCCCAAAACTTATCTATTCCATTTTAGCCCAGAGGAAACTTCGCATCCACTTCCAACTTCCTAACCCCCAAAATATGAATTTATATTGGAAATTCGGAGGGATCCTGCCTGGCACTGGTGCAGCCCTGATAGAATATTGTGAAACACTGACTTTGTTACACATATTTTCTGTGTCCCCCCCCCCCCCCCCTCTTCTTTCCTTTGTGTAAATCTGTTTTCACCACAGGAGCACATGCTGTCTCTTCTGGCTACAACACTACTTACTAATTCATCGATTCATCTTTAATGAGGCCCCCTGCCAATGTTTAAATAGCATTCGGAACAAAGAAAAAGGCAACGTTTCCAAAACAGCTGCTTCTCTCCAATCTTGACATCTCAGCCTTTCAGAATTTTAAGGAAATTTTTTTTTTTAATTATTTTTTTTTTTTTTTTTTGGCTCCCCCAAAGTCGGTAATTTATAATTTAGGCGGAGCTTTGTAATTAGATGGAGGGGGGGGGAAAGATAGGAATGAAATTAAAATTTAAAAAAAAAAAAGAAGGAAAGAGAGAGGAAAGTTTCCCCCAGGCTGTGATGAGACACGAAGCCAACACTCCTTCTGTGGATCACACAGGGCACTGCAGATGGAAAAGGGGGAGAATTCTCCTTGGCAGCCAGAGAAGACAGAGAGAAGTTTCTCTACCTGAGAATGTTCAAAAAACCTGTGGAAGTCCCACTTGAGGACGTGGTTTAGTGGTGAACGTGGTGATGCTGCTGGGATGTGGTTGGACCTGATCTTTGAGGGCTTTTCCAACCTGAA
>NW_020956317.1:3645-22515 GCF_003031625.1 Empidonax traillii | reverse complement strand
GAGCAGCTCTACTGGGAGGAAAGGCTGAGAGATTTGGGATTGTTCAGCTTGGAGAAGGGAAGGCTCCAACCTAATTGTCGCCTTCCAGGAGCTGATGAAAAGGATGGAGAGAAACTATTTCCAAGGGCCTGGAGGGACAGGACAGGTTGGAATGGCTTCCCATTGCCAGAGAGCAGGGATAGCTGGGATATTGTGAGGGTGGGGAGGGGCTGGGATGGAATTCCCAAAGAAGCTGTGGCTGCCCCTGGATCCTTGGAAATGTCCAAGGCCAGCTTGGAGCAACCTGGGCTGGTGGAAGGTGTTCCTGCCCATGGCAGGGGGTGGCACTGGATGATCTTTAATGTCCCTTCCAACCCAAACCATTCCAGGATTCCATGATCTGACAATCTACAGCCCAGGGTGCCAAGGCAGATCCCACAGCTTGACCTGGACCACGGAATTCCCAAGCTCTGCTCCTCAGGAGTTCCCTGCAGAGGAAGGAGAGCACACCATGGGCATCCCAAATTTCTGCTTCATCTCTTCGTGACAGAACTCTGGGTGTGCAGTAAATATGCAGCTCTTTCTGTGCATGTACACATATCTTCTGTATACCCACAGCTATTACCACCACTGAGAACTCTTTTGCACATGAAAAAGGCAGGTGCAACTAAAAACCTGCCTTAAATTTCTCAGCTTTTGGTTTCAGCAGAATTATTTAAGAGTACTTGTCAGAAGCGAACACATGTTGAGCTTTGGTGCCAAAATTCTGTGTTGTTATTGTATTTCCAGGAGTGTTTGGCCAGTGGTCTCTGGCACAGGGTGAGATTTTGGAGTGTCTGTGCAGGGCCAGGAGTTGGATCCACGATCCTTGTGGGTCCCTCCCAGCTCAGGATATTCCACGATTCTCTTCCATTGCAACAGGAGCCTTTCCTTGACCACGTGCCAGGTAAATCAAAAATTTTAACACCCATCCAAACTGGAAGGGCAACTTTGGCAAAGAAACAGAAGAGGGGAAATCCCTTGGGAAAAAAAAAAAAAAAAAAAAAAGGGAATATTTTACCCTTGCATTAATGTTGCACCTAATTTGGTTCCCAAAACGATGCTTCTCCATTAAATAACACCACAAGTCCTGCAGCCTCAGAGGGCACTGCCTGCAAACGACAACAAACCAAAATGAAGGCAGTTTGGAGGCATTTCCTGGGGAAAAAAAAAAAAAAAAAAGAAGAAAAGATTCACGGCTCTGTTTCCATGGAAGCGACAGCACATCCCAAGTGGCAGCAGGAGCTGACAGAGAGAGGCTGGGAGAGTTAAAGAAGTACCATCTCCTCCTTCCTGCCAGAGCAGGGAGGGGGCAGAGGTGGGGGGAATCACTCTAGAAAAGAGTGAAAATCTAAGAGGACACGTGGACATATGGCTGAATGGAAAGTCTGGAGGGTTGGGGTGATTCTCAGCTCTGCCCCAAACTTCCCGTGGCCCTTTTGGGGCAACTGGCACGAGACGTGTCCCAGCTCCTGTGGAAATCAATCGTTGAAAAATTGAAATCACAGCCTGAAAACATCCTGGGCAGGCTCCTTGGGCACCTCACAGCTCAGGGTCAGGCCCTGCTTGGTTTGCCTGGGGATCTTTTGCTCTCATTAGGCATAAAACACTCTCCATTTTCCATGGAGCTCCCCCAGACTTTCAATATCTGCCCCTTCAGATCTTTATATAAAAGCTGTTAAATCCAGTACTGGCAACTTCCCAGCACTAAAGACATGGGACCTTCAGGGAAGCCTTCCCTTGTCTTTGGATCAGATACTCCAATTTGCCTCTGTGAATTTTTTTTAATTTCAGCCATGGCTTGGTGAGTAGAAATGTTAAAGAATGAGGGGGGTGAGGAGGGACAAGGAAGAAAAATCACTTGAGTGTATAAATCTGGGATTAGTTCACTTTAGAAATGAAAGCACAGTGTGAAAGGACAGGAATGCTTCTCAGAAATATCACATTTTTGCTGTGATCTCCCACATCCTGCTCCCTAATTCTTCACTCCTTTTAACCTCAGAAAGCACAGTTGGCTCAGAACAGCTATTTTTGGTACTGTTTTGGGGGGCATGGAGAGAAGGTGGCACCAAAATCCCGTTCTTTCACAGCACTATTTTGCCTGGAGCTTGGTTTGTCTGCTGTTCAAGCTCAGCCTTTCGACCCCCTGGGACAAAGTGGAACCTCTTCTGCCTTTCCTCCTGCCCGTGGTTTGACTTGAGGGGCTTTTGGGAGAAGGATCTTCTGGCGAGCTCAGAGCAAAGGGAGCCGTGGAATTCCAGCCCTGGAGATGGAGGAGATGGAGGAGATAGAAGGTGGAAGTGCAGAGCAGGGCCCTGCACAGCAGGCAGGGAAGGAGCTGCAGGTGCTCTGGCTCGCTGGATGCTGGTGGAGTTTTATCCTTAATGGTTTCTGGCACTGCATTACACTGAGGTAAGTGCTTTGTTTCTCCCTCAAGTGGCACTCAGCTCCCTGGGGTTTCCTCTGGAATGCTGGAGGATGTCCACTTGGTTTACTTCTGTCATGGCATGTGCTGTAACAAGCTTTTGGCCGTGTTTGCCAGAGGAAAAGACAGGTTGCTGCTGCTTAAAGGAAATATTTTTAATTGCATCGTATTGATTTCCTCGTGCCCTGCTGGAGTGGATGTTCTGTGGCTGATGGAGGCAGTGGAATGGGGGGGGCTGGTTCATGTGGACAGATCAGCTCTGAAATGATACCATTTCTGGGGTTTTAATTTTGGTGGGTCTGCCTCTATCTGAGCCACCCAGGATTTGTCTTTTCTGTTGATGGATTGAAGGAAAGACACAAAACTGAGCGTTTTCCTCTTGCCCTGCCACGTTTTCTGCACTGAGGTAACACCACAGCAACACCACATGCTGACAGGATGGCTCCATTCGTGGCTGGGAGATGGTCCCAGGTTTTCATGTTGCTCCCCCTTATGAAATGCAACAATCTGTGGAGCCCTTGGGGGAAAAAAAAAGCAAAAAAAAAAAAAAAAAGCTTAATTTTGCAAATCCTTGGATATAAACAGGTTACCACAGAACCATTTCCTTTATCACTGCTCTTCTGTGTCCTGCTAATCCACAGTTCAGAGCTGGTAAATGACATCTGCACGTTGATGCAGGACCAGGGAGTTCTAAAATTGTTTTCACATTTATATGTAAAGCAATTACTGGTGATTTTTTTTTTCTTTTTTTATCTTTTTTTTTTCTTTTTTTTTTCCCTTTGCCTCATAACCTGAGAAGTGGAGCAGACATACAGGAAGTCTTACTTTTTTATTTCACTCTGGTAGACTTGTAAAGCAGGCAGCTCTGGGGTGCAGTGCAACAGGAGGCAAATGAAACTCGAATTTATTTTTTTTATTGCATTACTTGTAGCCCCCTCAATGCAGGCAGATACCTTCAGATTGGGAAAGGGGGCAAACAGGGAAAGACCAGCACGTTCTGACAGTTCCTTCCCAATAGATGTGCATTCCTGGTGATCAGTACATCACTCCCAACAATTCTCCCCACCCTGCTCGTTTCAATCTGTCATATTTAGGGCGCTGGGGAATGCAATTTGTTTTTTCTCCCCCAGTTGTTACTTTGGAAACTGCTCTGTGACACTCTCCTCCAAGCCTACATATTCTTTCAAAGCCTAATTAATTCCCTTGCAGAGTGTGTTCTTCTCTCCCTGCTCCTTCTGCAGAGGTGCTAAGTCCTGCAATCAGAGAGGAAAGAACCTGAACAGATTTGTTTTCACATCCTGCATTTTCAAGGCTGATGGATTGAATTCAGTGCTGGGAAAAAGAGACATCCTGTAGGATAACAACAGTTCCTGGGTCAGGATCGAGCTGAGGGGAGCCCTCCTCGTGCCTGGCTGTGCCACCCAGCCCCAGCAAGGAAAACCTGGAGCTGTTGGAGCTCAGCCCTTTGTCACAACCCCCTTGGTTTGGTCAGGGAAAGGGTCTTGTTTTCTACCCTGAAGTGGAAACAGAGCGAAGGCTGTGGAGTGCATCCATCACCAGTAATTAATGACCCACTGCCTGATGCCAGCCTGGGGCTGGTGTTCCTGCCCAGGCACTTGGCACAGGGATGTGACACTTTGTGGCCTCCTTGGAGGGAGGGGACAGAGGTGAAGGGGAGCACTGACACCTGGCTGCAGCTCCCATCCATCTTCAAGCTTCACACCTGAGCTCCTGCAGCCTGGCACGGCAGTTTGGGCTTCCAAACCAAGAGGGATGGGGGTCCTAAATGGCTGTATGGAATCCCTGGGACATCTGCTTTTCTCTGGGACATCTGCTTTTCTCTGGGACATCTGCTTTTCTCTGGGACATCTGCTTTTCACGGAGCCCCAGAATCCCAGGATGGTTTGGGTTGGAAGGGACCTCAAAGCTCATCCCACCTCACCCCCTGCCAGGGGCAGGGACACCTTCCACTCGTCCAGGTTGCTCCAGCCTGGCCTGGGGCGCTTCCAGGGATGGATAATTCACAACCTCTCTTTTCTGGCATCTGAATTTTGGTTTTGTGGGTGGCTGCCCAACGATTTCTGGAGTGGGTGGGACTCTGTGGCTCTTTGTCCATCATTTTTAAGGGCTAGGAAGATTCCAAGGGCTTCATCTGCTGAGAGAGATTGGTTTGCCGTGGTATCCATGAGATGGAGCTTCCTGCTTGGCTCCATATCCTTTAACACTCCTTCCTTTGGGAACAGCAGTTATTTTTAAACCCATAAACACTGCCATACCTGAGACACAGAGCTGCTGGTGTGGGGTTTGTGGTGGGCTCAAGGCTGAAGATGTTTATTTTCTGCACAAGCTGCATGTGCTGAACACTAAAGCACTTTGTTGCTCTCTGTGAGCTGCGTGGCACCCAAAATAAACCTATTTAAACGTGCTGAAGGGCACCTCATCAAACAAATCAGAGGGCAAAATGCCTGGGAATGCTTCACCTTTCAGGCATCTTCTGACATATGGACATGAGCAGCTCAAGTTTGACTGTATACACTTATTTTACCCTTGTCATGATGCCTCTGTGTGTGTTAAAGTGCATAATTTAAGGTGCCTTTCTGGGGCTGTTCAGTAGCACTGGAAAGAGAATCCACATTGCCAGGGAGATCTTCCTGACCAGGCAGTTTTTAAAGCTCAAGGCTTAAAAATAAATAAATAAATTTAAAATAAATAAATAAATAAATAAATAAATAAATAAATAAATAAATAAATAAATGAGAAGAAGCTGTTTTTAACAATAATTTATTGTGGAAAAATAGACAAAAAATATTTCACTCGGAAATATTTAGGGCCAGGAACAAACCCAGCTCTTGTCCTGTAGCTCTTCATCTATTATTCATTCTTGCTGTTTGGCTCTTTTCATGGAGAGATCTTGAAGCGTTTTGCAAATGAAGATGTAAATTGTTCTCCTTGTTTTATGCAGGGATGGCTTGGAGAGAGAAGCCACTGCGGTGCAGGACCAGCAGACAGCTGGAATTAGAGCCTGGCCTCCACCATCCTAGTCCAGTGCCTCGAAAACTGGATTGTGGAGATGCTGCTTCTATTAGGGGGTGGAAAATACGATGGGATTAATTAGGAAACAGCAAGGTGGAGAGGTTGGTGGCAGGGGAAAAGGAAAGGGAAGCACAGCACCAGAGGCTGAGGTGAATTTTGGAAGAGATGGAAAAAGCAGAGGTAGGGGAAGGAGTAGGTGAGGAGATTCTTCTGTGTGCTTGGAGTGGACTAAAGGGAACTTTTAGCTGGGGGCTCTGTGTGCAGATGATGCTTCTGCTCCTGAATATCTGCAGCTCCCCCGTCCAGGTGACGACACAGCTGAAATTTCTAAAAAAAAACCCACGTCACTCTGGGCCTGGGAGGATGTTTGATTCCATTCCAGGCATAAAGCAAACAAATTGCCTTTAATGGCAGCATCGCCAGGAAAAGGCCTCCCTCGCTTTTTTTCATGTCACTTCCAAGTGCCTTGTTGATATTTTTATGGATTTTTATGAGGCAGCTTGTTATGCAGCAGCACCAGCCACGCCAGGTTCTTGGAGGGGAGGGGTGGGCTCGGCTCTCCTAAGAACTCGTACACTCGTGGTTTTAATGCCTTTGACTTCAAAGCAAGGAGCTGATGTGATCTTTCATCGTCTCAGCTGTTGTTTACCGGCTCCCTGCAGATGCTGTTTGAACTGACAAACCCCACATTTCCTGGCTGGAGCGAGGAATTCCCTCGGTGGCTGCGATCCCTTCGCTCGGAGGCGAGGGGAGTCCTGGCTGAACGATGCCACTAACGAGAAGGGGATAAACCATTTTAAAAGTTCGGTATCGCCTTTCAGTCAGACAATAAGTGGCCAAATTGCTTTGGCTCGGCTCCTTGGCCCTGCTCCTTAATTTACTGCTCGGAGGGAAAACCACCAGCAAGGCCAGAGCTGGATTTGGGGTCAATTTACTCGGTGTCACCAATTTACTCGTGTTCCTGGTGCAGGGGCTTCTCTTTTGACGCTGATCTCTGCACGACCAGTGCTTTGTTGCCTTGCAGTCCTTTAAACCAGCTGAAATCCAGGACCTGCAGGTGAGGAAAGAGATGCCAGGTCACCTGTTCTGAGAGGATCAGAGCAGGCTCTTGAGTGCCTGTGATCCCAGTGTGGGAGTGCCTGTGATGGAGGAAACAGCAGCAGTTGTAGACAGGTTCTTTTATTTTTGGTTTTTTCCCCTCCTCTACCTCCTCTTTTTTTTTATTCCTTTTCCCCAGCCCATCAGCAGTGTGGTCCAGCTGCTTTTATCCCTTTTTATATGTATATACATATACAAAATGCTCCCTTTTTTTTGGGTGCTGGCAGGTTCCAGTCCATACCTTATGTTGGAAGACTCTTGTCTCCAGTGCAGTTTTGGGTGAACAAAACTTGAATTGTCCTGGAAGAGAAACTGAGCTGATTTTCAAAGCCATCAGTGCACCTAAGCAAAATAAACATTCTGTAGGGCAACTTCCATGTTATTTCTATGTTGACTTTCTGGGTTTTTGTTTGTTTTGTGGTTTTTTTTCCCAGACAAACAGCCACCTCTTAGAGCAAAAGGCAAAACCTCCGTGTTGGAGTCTACTCTGCTCTTAACATTTCCTAATAAAACAGCATCCTGAAATGAAAAGGGATTTTTTTTTTCCAAGAAGCACGTGTGGGAAAATGACGGAGAGTCTCATTTCATACAGATCCAAGAATAATTTTCCCCCTGTTCAGGATGCTCAGATATTTAGTCTGCATCAGGGGCCTGGGACCTTTATCACTCAAAGAGCCACTTTGTCATTAAATGCAGCCTGGGAGTAGCGCTGAGATTAAACTCCACGAAGGATCTGTGAAATAAGGGTCTGATTCTCAGCTGCACTGAGGCTCCTTTGTGCACCTCCAGTGCCAAAAAAAGGCCCCCAAGACTTGATTTCGCATCAGATCTTTCATAAAATCTATTCACCCAAAGCGCTTTAGGGTTAAAATTAATTCAGTTAATGAGTTAAATAACTGCCAAGGGAGAGAGAAATTAAGAGTCATGGGCAAGGGGGAAAAGAGATGCTTCCAGCTGAGTTTCCAAGAGAGTGTGAATGAGTTGAAGGGGAAAAGAGATGCTAAGGAGATGCACTGATGGGCAAGAGCTGGGGAGGAGAAAGCTCCAACGCCCTGAGGGTCAAATTTAGATGAAGGCAGGAGGAAGGGCCTCTTTCTGCAGGAGAATTGCTGCCAGTGGAGGTTGATTTAACACTCAGCACAGGCTGCTGAAGGTTTTCACTCTGTAGAGCCAGTTGCTATAAAGTCTGCACGGGCTGTACAAACATTCATTTTTATTGTTCAGATCACGGGATCATCCAGGTTGGAAAAGCCCTCCAAGGTCATGGAGTCCCCCCTGTGCCCCCATCCCCACCTTGTCCCCCAGCCCAGAGCACTGAGTGCCACAGCCAGACCTTCCTTGGACACCTCCAGGAGTGGAGACTCCACCACCTCCCTGGGCAGCCCCTTCCCAGTGCCTGCCCACCCTTCCCAGCAACAAATTCCTCCTGAATTCGGACCAGACGGAGCTGCAGCTTGTGGAGAAATTGCCTCCTCCTGCATCTGCATTCCTCTCTGTCTTTTGCCAGCCTTTAATTAATATTTGTTGGACTCCTGGATCTCAACCTCTCAGCGGTCCAGACAACAAGGAACACTGGAACAGATGTTTTTCAAGTGAGCCATTCTTTCCCAGTTTTTTTAATAGGACGTCTGACTTCACGTGAGGCAGGACCTGAGTGGGTCTGAGCCTTCGAGCAACTGTGCTGCATCAGGCTTTAAACAGCTCCCAGCTCTGAGCATGGCTGGGCTGATGACATTCCTCAGACTTTAAGAAGCCTCTGAGGCCCACAAACAGGAGTTTTTACGTTTAATGGTTTGGGTAGGAACAGCCTTGATTCATTTCCCTCGGTTTTATATCGCTGCTCTATCACGGGGTGATTACAGGAGGTGACTTGGAAGCTCAGAGAGCAGTAAAGGCAGACCTGGATTTGCTCAGCAGAACTTGTTCAGGGCTTTACAAGAAATTTTCAGACAAGCTCATCCGACAAAAGGTGGTAAAAAAAAAAACACAAACACAAACCACCACCAAAAAACCAACCCACTAAACCCCCAAAAGCCCAAGTGCCCTGTTTGAGGAACGTAAATAAAACACGTCCTGGATATTCTCTTAAGTGGGATATGGGCTGATGTAAGAGGGAATTTGCTTGGTGTTCGCTCTGTGTGCAGTTTGCTGTTGTGCCCCAGCTCTTTAAATCCAGACTGGAGAGCGAGGGAGGGAACTGGGAGCTTTATTTTTTGTGCCCACACAGCACAAGGGCTGAGCAGTCCCTCCCTTCACCTGGGGGTGGGCTCAGTGGAAAACACAAGGAGGATTCTCCTGGTAAACGTTTCTTCAGAAGTCCCACTCAGAAATTTGGGGGGAAGGATTCCCAGGACAGGGTGTGCTGCTGGAGAAGGAACTCCAAACCAGCTCTGGGTAAGACAGACACCCATCAGGGTTTTCCTGCAGGCCCTGGAGCTTGAAAAGGCTCCCATTTCCATAAACCCAGAGGCAAGGTTTGGACTGAGCATGTTGAGTTAATGTCAGGTGTAACACTAGAACTGGGTGCTTGTTTTGAGGGAAAAGAGCAATTAAGATAATTTTTCTAGACTATATATATATATATATATATTCAGTGCCCGTGGACTCATCTCTCCCATATGGTCTTGTTTCTTCTTCTCACAAGTTTGGTCTCTGTGGCCCAGGGATGAACACAGAAAACTCTTTAAAACAGGGTCTGCCTCCAGTCTGTTGTTTTTGGATCCTGTGCATCCCTCTGTTTGATTTGGACATACCTAGAATCACAGAGTGGAGGTCTGAGGGAGTTTCTTCTCTGCAAGCCTCGTTTTCCTCTCATGTGTGAACCAGGATAGATAATTCCTGCCTTACGGGCATGTAAATTTGAATAGTTTAGTCCCCAGTTCAGCAAAGCACTCGAGCACATTCTGTGGGAGTAAATGGGATTTTCATTCTGTGATTACATTTTTTGGGGTGAACCAGGGCCGCAATAAAACACCTGGAGATCACTGGAATTAGAGGTGTTACAGAACTTGTAATGTCATCATCAGTGTAGAATAAACCACGGGGATATTTATCCTCCAGGTAAATAAACGGGGTGTGGTGATTCCAAACATACAACCTGGCTCTGACAAATAGCCCGAGATGCTCGTGAATAATGGCTTTTCCTGGCTATTTTTTGGTCTGGTTTTGGCCATTTAAAATGCAGTAACTCAGTGGTTTTCTGGGCTTTGGGAATTCAGCTCCATCTCCTTGCTGGCAGTGGTTGAATCCACAGCCACGAGGTCCGTGTGGCTGTCAGGGAAGGGGAGCTGGTTTGGGATTGGGAGTCCTCAAGCTGGAGGTGCATCTGAGGGAGGTGCAGCTCTTTGCTGAGCAGATGTGGTGCCCACAGCTGGAGTGCCTGGAACACCCAAACACGGGGGAAGGAGCAGCAGGAGGAGGGAGAACACGAGAGCTGCAGGGGAAAGGCAGGAGGAGGAGGAGGAGGCTGGAAGGGAGAGCTCAGCAGCTTGTTTACATCACCTCCCGGGGCTGATTGCAGCTTATCACACACACAGCCCAGAGCTCAGTGTCTAGACAATCCTCTAATTGTCTCCCCTCCTAAGTAGCAGCTCTGGTGACATTCCAGACCTTGACCCCTGCCCTGTCCAGCGCCAAAGGAGTGCCATGAGGAATCAGGTAACACCGGGTATTAAAGATTGCTGGAAAAGGCCAGGGGGTCAACCTACTGTGGAGCTGGAGCAGCAAGGCTGGATAAAACTGCCTCTCCTTCCTCTGAAAGCCAGGCTGGGTGTCTGAGCGGTGTGTGCACCCAGAAACACAGGGATGAGGCTGGGTTGGGACACTTGGAGCTGTGCTGGGAAGGAGGAATGTGCAATTCCTCCCTTTTCACAAAGAGCTTGGGCAATCCTCGGTCAAGAAATGGGCTTTAAATATTCTCCATCTCAGTATTCCTGGGCACTGTGGCTTGGGATGTCTGGGAAGAGCCTGGCAGGCCTAGAGCAGCTGTGTTGGAGCACCTTAAATAACAGCACTGGCTGTTCCTGGAGACAGGAATCAGAGCATCAGCCACTGCTGAAAATCCCAAAGAACCTGCTGAGGGCAAAAGCCCCCAAAGTTTGTGTCTGCACAAGGAAATTCCTGCCTTTCAGAGCACTCTCTGTGCTCAAAGCCCTTGTCTCTGAAAGGAACTCTGGGCACAACTTCCCCAAAGTGAGGATCCTTGAAACCTCTCCTTCTGCACAGGATCTGCCACTGGAAACGTGGGGTTTGGCACGCTGGAAGGTGAGACTCTGAGCTTCTGAACTCAAGGTCCAGTTCAGGGAGATAATTAAGCATATTGATATTTTTAGTAGACCTCTCATTAGAGATGTCCTGAAATACCGGCCTCCAGTCAGGCTGGCAATCTGCTGGCCAACAACAGCTGCCCTTGTCACCTGAGTTTGATTCTCTGTGAACTATTCTTTTTAAACAATGAGGAACGAGGCTTGGAAATGCATAAAAATTCTCAGTGAACCCTCCAAGCGCTGTAAACCGAGGTAAACCATTAAAATCCGTGGAGCTCTGCCAGTTTGCATCCGTTCAAGACCTGACTTGCTATTCCCAGGCACGGGGAAGGTGTTACTGCTGTAAATGACTGCAAAAAAAACCTGATTGCTGAAAGCTTTTCTGCTCAGAGGCAGATCAGGTATCTGGTCCAGGGAGGGCCCATCCACTGCTGCAGAAGGAAATAAAAGGAGAGCAAATTGTGAGGTGTTAACTGATATTTTTAGAAGCTTTCTAATGACAGGTCACATTTCCCAAGGACTGTAAAAGTGGCAGTTCCAACAGGAATTATTCAGGAGGGGCAGGAAGATCCAGCGAGCAGTTACAGCTTAACACCAGTTGTGGGAAAAATATTGGGAACCATTTGATGGGGTTTGGGGAGCCAACAGCTTGAGGAGTGTAATTTGATTAGAGATGGCCGATGTGGGGGTTTGATGGGGGTTTGAATAACTCAGGATTCTTCCCAGGTATTGCTGCCAGGGGAGGGGAGGGGGAGCTGGGTTGGATGTTGTGCTCCTGCGCTGCATTTTGGGCTGGAAAGGCAGAGCTGCTCTTGGTCCTCAAACCGCTGGGAAGTATTTAAATGAGGGGAGTGATGAGTTCTCTCTGCCAGGTTCTGCTTGAGGAAGCGAAATTTTAGTGTTCTGCTCGCTAGAAGTCTTAAAAGGCCCATCACAGAGGGGAAGAGTGGAAATTGGGCAAACCCTGTCACCCCAGGGAAGCTACTCCAGGGAAGAGTCTCTCCAGTGAGATTTTTTGGGTGTTTAACTGCAGTTCAGGGGCTTTCTGGATCGGGGAAGTACAACTCTGTCAGTGCCCAGGCACACAAAAATCCTCTGCTTTGTGAGTCAGGTTGAAAATGTTCTTTCTGTTGCCTCTTTTCATTGCAGGGGCAGCTCTGGGAGTGTCTCTTGTGAGTCCTCTCTTGCCTGGCCCCTGAGCTTGTGGATCTGTCCAGATCTCCCTGCTCTGCACTTTTTTCCCCTCTCAAACCTGCTGTGGAACAGGCAGGGGCTGGGACAGTCTCCTGTCAGGGAGCACAAGGAGACCCATGCTACTGGATTAAAAAGCCCTAATATTAATAATAATTAAAATAACTTCAAACAAATATATCCTCCTGAACTACCAAAAAGCAACTTAGGATCCAGTGCAATATTTATTGACTTTAAAAATATTATGTATTTCAGAAGAGATTTGCTGATAATTTGGGGGATAAGGCCAGAAATTGGGATACTCAGCTGTGTCTTAGGTTAAATAATTAACTGGATGATTTTTTTTCCCTCTGGAAGCTGAGGATGGACCAAGAGCAGTGGATGGCCTTGAGTCTGTTTGAGGCCAGTAAATGGAGAATATACTTTTAATGCAGCCAAATATAAAATGCTGAGTCTTGGGGGCAATGCACCAAAAGTGAGAGCACACATGAAACGGGAGAGATGTGCAGCATGTTGATGAGGGAGGGGATTTGGGGGCTGTGGGAAGCAGTCCTTCCAGCCATCATGTTGCTGCAGATGGAAAAAAAAAAAAAAAAATAAAAATAACGCAGTGCAAAGCATCAGCAGGAAAGAGAAAAACCAAATTAAATGGATGATGGTTTCATTGTTCCTCTTTTTCGGCGAGGAATTAAGAACTATCCTGGCTTGCTCCTGGGGAGCACAGCATATTCTGGGAATGCTGATCCTTGGGTTTTTCCGGGCGTTCTGACGCAGATAAAATTATTTCCACGCCATGAACAGCTAAATGAGGATGCCCAGAGTGGCTGAAGGACCTGGGATGGGGGAGGTTGTAAGAAAAACGGGAGTGAACGTGTGAGGGGTCGGGCCTGAGCTGGGGTCAGATGGCACCTGAATCCGAGAGCCAGGGCCATCCAGAGGGGGTGAACTGGGCTCTCCAGATTTCTGCCCCTCCAGTGGTAGGGGCTGCCTTTGGTTTCAAAAGCTTGAAACGTTGGATCAAACACCCAATTCCAGTCTAAAAAATCCCAGTCTAAAAAAAATCCAATATCATTTCAAACATCTGATCGCTGAAATGCGTTCCTCGTAGCTTAAAATACATCCATGTGGCCTGGGGAGATTCCAGGGTAGATTCCAACCCAAATTCACCGTGTTGGACTGGGTGGGATCCACTGGATTAAAAATGTAATCCTTTCTTACGCAGAGATACCCATTTCAGGCAGGAATAACTGGAATATTGCAAGCAGCGCCCACAGATTCCATCTTCTATCTCCAAATGCTTCTCCAGCTCTCTGAGGCCAGTGATTGCCTTCTGGTTTTTGGGGGTTACAAACACCTCCATGCCATGGAATCCCAGCCCATGACTGCCTTCCCTGGCCAAATAAAAACTGCCCCATCCTGGAAGGAAATGGTTGGGAAATGAAGGGCGACCGTGTGTTTCTGTTGTTGTAAACCCCGAAATGTTTACTCCTTGTATTTAAATAGGGTTGGATCAGCGTGGATGAAAGTGAAACAAGAGATAAGCCTGCAATGACATGCATAAATACATAATTAAGTATATTTCCTTTCCATATGGAGGGGATTAGCTCCCTTGCCTCAGCAGGGAGTTGCTTTATTTGGTGTCTGCTTTGGTGTCCCTTTCTTTCTGACAGCTCACAGAGGTAACTGGGAGGGAATTCACTCGCTGGCTAATGAATCTTGGAATAAAGACTTTGAGGGCATGTGCAGAAGAATAAGTGATTACCTCAGAAAACAGAAGTTTAGGGACCTGAAGGGCTGTCCTGTATCTTGACTTCTTTTTTTTTTTTTTTTTTTGACCCTAAGTGGGCCCTGTGGGATGATAGAGCCCACCTTCCCAAGACTTATTGCTTAGTCATAAATCCAGGCAGAGAGAGAAAAAGAGAGAGAGAGAGAGACGTGTCTGGTAAATGCTGAAGTGTCAGCAAAAGCTCCTGAGCTCAGGTTTCATAACTTGAGAAATATTTTATCACCCTTGTGAGCCAAACCTGGGAGAAATCAATAGAACTGGAGAAGTTGCCTGCATTGATCTGAAAGGCTGAGTTGCACTGAAATATTCATGGCACTGTGTGTGTGTGTGTGTCAGTGTGTGGTTCAGGGCCCAAAATGTGGGGGAAACGTTCCCATTTTCCATTTTCACTACATTAAGGCTGTTGGGCGCCTTGCAGAGCACACACTTGAAAAGGAGTGGATTTGTTTGTCTTACAACCAGGTTCCTGACAGTCAGAGAGAAATGCATTATTATTATTATTATTATTATTATTATTATTATTATTATTATTATTATTATTTCTTAAGTGACAAACTGCCCAGGAGATCTGATAAAATTAGCACCCCCTCCCCTGGCCTTGCTTTGTTTGCAAAGCCAATTTGGCCAGCGTGGCTTTGATCTTCACTTTCAGGATCTGAGCAGGGAATGTTTAGTATCACTCATTGCACAGGAGATTTGGGATTCAAGTTTCCTCAACAATCATCTCCAAAGCACTGCATTAGAAAGGGAATTGTCTGCCAGCCGGCTCAGAATCTCAACACCCTTGGTACTAATTTGATGTGATGCTTTTCACCAGATGTGTCTACCTGAACCCTGGTTTATGCCCAGGAGGTTTGTGCTGCTGTGGAGTATTAAACTTGGCTCTTCCCTCTCCTCCCTTTTTCTTCCAGGGGCAGCTGAATGAAAAGCATCCATCATTTTCAATCTGCAGAGAGGTGGGACAGGGTACAGATATTTGGAAGGAGGAAGGGAGGGAAAAAAGCCAAGAAAGCTCCAAAAAATATCAAGAAACTGATGCTTACATATAGGTTAATAGATTAATTTATTCACTCAAACCCTAAGACCTGCCTTTTTACTTTTTATTTTTCTAGAATTACGGGTGTAAAGGGAAAGGCTGAGAAAGGAGAAAGGGAGAAAAGGTGCAAATTGTTCTTGAAGGAAAAATATTGGCTCTACAGGCTGCCAGTGAGCTGAAAACACTGTGATGGGACTGGCCACCTCCAAAATCTTTATGATAAAAGACCTGTGGTGCAGGTTATCCAGGGTCTGAGTGTGGTTATGGAGCCCAGACCTTAAATGGGAGGAAAAATAAGGGCACTTAAACTCTCCATCATGTGTAAATTCACCTGTGGTTCTCTGGAATAAACCCAAGCACCCCAGAGAGGCTCTGCTTCCAAACTGAGCAGGAGAGCAGGCTCTGGACAGCTGGGGTTTGCTGGTGTTGCCAAGGACACGGGGAGCAGCTCCTTCCCTCGGGTGTTTGTCCCCAGGGAGCGGCCTGTGAAGTTCCCTGGTGCTGGCTGGGGCTCTGTATCATCACAGTTGCTTCCTTTAATCCCCTTAAAATCAGATAATCTGAGCTGTCGCTGCTGTGGGGGGGCTTCCTAGGCAAGGGAACCTCCCACTGCTGCTTGAACCACACCGTGACACCTCATGTGTGATGCCAGGGCTGGCCCAGGGTTTCATTTAGGGCATCATTTGGTTGCCTGAATCTCATTTTTATCCAGTAAAAAGCAAGAGGGTGGTGGGGGGAAAAAAAAGTATCCTTGGCATTCTTTATTTATTTCCACTCCTCAATGGCAAAGCCAGCTGAATGTTTAAGCAAGCGACATCAAAGATGTGATTTCTCTGAAGCTAAAAAGCCTGTTAATCACAGTTTTAAAGTGTTCTTTAATTAGCCTGTAATAAAATGACAGGAGGAGGGAAAATTGTGTACTTTTGGAGCTCCTCGTGCTTGTTTGTGTTGCAAATCTCTCCGGAAATCCTCCCTGATCCCCTCCTGCTCCTGCTGCTTCATTCCATCCCACCACAGCAGCCTTGGCTGTCTTAGCTGTGTCCTGGGCAGGGGAGAAAAAAAAAAAAAAAAAAAAGCGTGCTGGGAGAACGGGGAGGGTTTGTGGAGGATGGAAATTGCATTTTCCGAGGGATTGAGATGGTTGTGGAGCACAGAGCTCGTCCTGGGCTAAAGGCAGGGGTGCTGCAAATGCTCTTTGTCCAGCAAGTGCGATATGGAGGGGGTAAGAACCATTCCCACTAAGTTTGGGTTGAGGGAGAAGGGACCATTTCCACCCTGGAGATTTGAGGTGTGTCGTGGTGTATCAGGATTTGGAGTCTGTGTTGTGTGCCCGGGGAGAACCGGACCTGGAATCCCTCCCTCGACTGCAGACTGGGAGATCCAGAACCAGCAGATGGTGCTGGAGGTTGCACAGCAGAGAGCAGAGCTGTGTGGGACCAAAACTGCTCCTCCCAAGTCTTCACCTGTTGGGGTTTCACCCTTTGGAAGTGGCCTCTTGAGAAAAGGAGCCAGGCAGGGGACACCAAAGTGGGTCTGGTTTACACTTTGAGGGCTGTGAGGTGTCAAAAAAGACCTGTGAGGACTAGGAGGAGGTAAATCTTTGGTAAAAACCTCTTTGTACGTCAATTTTATAAAGAAGAAGGAGAGTGAAAAGTCAGATCAAGGTGGGCACCTCCTCCTGCCCCCTTGAGAAAGGCTCTCTGGGTCGTGGTGGGAGGGAAAACCTTGGGAACATGAAGCGAATTCCAAAGGACAGCAACATCAAGAGACCAAAAACCCAACTCAACAAAACCTTTGCAGGTCCTCGAACCCCCCCCTGCAAGTTTTTAACACTGGAGATGATCGATAAAACCGGGGGGGGACATCATTTGCCAGCACAGACTGCACAGCTGGGAGCTCTGTCTCCTTGAGCAGGATTGATGGCTCCTCCTCTCCCTGGAAGGAGGAATGACTGGGAGCTGGAACTGGAGAAAGGTTTCATCCCACTTTTCCACATGGGCTGCTGTGTTTTGGGCTTGGTTTCGCTGCTGTTGCCAAACCCAGCCGAGTGGGTACGTTCTGAGTTGATCTGTTTTCAAACCCAGACAGTTGTTAATGAAACAGTTGCTGTTTTGTTGACAGAACATTAATTACTTGATCTCAGGACTTGGTAATTGCACGGGCCCCCTCTGTATACAGCACTAATTACATTAGCAATTATATGGCATTTTAAAGACAAAGAAATGACTGCAGCAGTTGCAGTGTCACAGGGACCCTGCTGGTAAATTCCAATCAAGTTCCTGCAATGGCAGTGAGGTGTTGGGAGAAGTCCTTCTCCATCCCAATCCTGCAGAAACACCGCTTCCCTATGGAATATTGCTCCAGCCACCGAAACCAAAGAGCCTGGAGAAAAGGTGCCCAACATCAGGAACTGTTGGTGTACAGAATTCCTATTAAGCTTGAAGCTGCCACTGATTTTAATGGTGGCAAAATTACAGCAAACACCTCATTACAGAGGCAGTCACTAATTGCTGTTCAAAGCTGAGCAGCATCAACCCCTGTGTCCACTCTGGACCGAGTTTGACCGCCCAGAAACGAGCTGGGTGAGTTTCCCCCAAGTGCACGAAGCACAAACCTGGCTAAACCGACAAGAAAACAACACGTTGCATCCACGTCCACCCGCAGAAAAGGACCTGGAGAAGGGCAGGTTGGAGTCTCCTCATCCCCAGCTCTTTGTTCTCGCTCGAACTTTGCAGGAAACCAAGGCAGGACAGCTCAGATTTCGCCTTTCCCACCCTCCCCTTGTGGTGCCTTCTAATATTGCCTCCAAGGGACAGATTTTGGTGCTTTCCTCCCTGCGAGGGGGAAGTTTTGGGTTTCCCCTTGGCCTGATCTCCCCTGATGTTTGCTCCTCTCTGCCTGCTCTGTCAGCACCCTCTGCCGCTGCCACCAGCTGCTGGTTAATCCAGTCCTGCACGTGGAGTTAATGAGACATTCCTGCTTAACTCACCCTCTGCACATTGAAAGCCTCAGATCTTTGCACCTCGGCAGCTGGGGGTTGTCAGGGAGGTAAATATTTTAACTGCTCTGGCAATTCCAACCCCCCCAAAATGAGGGGCTGGACTGGTGGCTTTTGTTTCGCTGTTTGTTAAAGTGAAAATCAGACTTTTTTTTTTTTTTTTAATTAAGAGAGACACCTAGAAAAGACCTGTAAAGGGGAAAAAAAAAAGAAAAAAAAGAAAGATAAAAAAAAAGGCAACCTGCAGAATCACTCACAGGACAGTTCCCATCATCCCTGATCCTTTGGTGTTCCTGATCCTGCACAAACCATCAGCTGCCCTGCCTTTTGGGAAAGGGGCACTTCCAACATCCCATGGCACAAAGGGCATTAAATTCTTCCCTCAGAGGGGGGCTCAGCAGCCAGATCTTGGTGTCAAACCTGGTGAGCCAAGGACTGCACAAGGCTGAAGGTTCCAGGCCTTTGCTGGTCTTAATGTGGACCAAGAAAAGCCTTTTCCCCCCCTGGATTTTAAGAGTGGAGGGAGACTGATAATGGAACAGGTTCCCCCCCAACAATGTACCTGATCTGAGAGATTTTGGGGGTGTTTTAACAGAGATTCTCTTTCTGTGCAGATAGCCTTGCATAGCCCAAGCCACTTGGGGTTGGAGAGAGTTGTTTGTAGGGGGTTATTTTTATTTTTTTTTTTTCCCCCTGAAAATCTCATGTATCACCAGTAACACCCCACAAGCCCATGTTGAACCTGTACATCATCAGCAAGTCCTTAAAAGAGGCAGCAGAGCAGGAGTGGGAGCAGCAGATCTCCAGCTTTCATCTGCACAACAAACCTTCTGGCTGGACTGAACAGTAGGTCACTGTTGTTGAAGGCTGAGAATCTCTTTGACAGGAACTGGGGGGGTTTTATCACTAAAATCAGCACTTAAAGCACTGCTGGGATTTCTGGGGGGGCAGGGGGGGGAAGAGCTGAATCAGATTTTTCAGTAGAATGGGCCTCTGTTCAAGGGGAGATGAAGGATATTT
>NW_020956317.1:0-2335 GCF_003031625.1 Empidonax traillii | reverse complement strand
AAAAAAAAAAAAAAAAAAAAAAAAAAAAAAAAAAAAAAAAAAAAAAAAAAAAAAAAAAAAAAAAAAAAGAAAGAAAAAACCAACCAACAAACAAACAAAAAAAGCCATCTTTACAAAAGCTCTGTGCATAGCAACTTCTTACTGTGGATAACTGACAAAGCAAAGAAACCAAACCAAACAAACAAACAAAAAAACAACCAACCAACCAACCCCAAAACTATACAGGAGGGAGAAACGAGGTCTTAATTTACAGAAGGTTTTTAAAAACCATGCATATTGGAAGTGTGCAAAGAAATGGGGGAGAGTAAGATGCTATACCAAGATAAATAAGGAAATAAAAAAATGTACTCTTCCAAAGTTCTGGTCAAATTTGCAGTTCCCTATTGCAGCACTTTCACCTTTCTAGGGGCAGAGAGGAAAGTTTCGACAGCAAGAACTAAGAGAGAGGATTTGCTCATCATCACACTGGGAAAAAAAAAAACCAGTCCTTACAGATCAGTTTTGATGTGGGTTTTTGTTGTCCTGTGGGTTGGGTGTTTTTGCCACTGCCCAAGTCCTTTTGTGGATTTATTTACACCCGTTTTTCTCTGGGAAGCTCGCAGTCCCTTCTCCCCTCATCTCAAGCACCACGATTTCCACGCCTGAGCCAAACCCGTGTTCTAAATCATTCTTATCTTTAATTATTTTCTTTTTTTCTTTTTTTTTTTTTGGGGGGGAGGAGGCTCAAATCAAACCAGAACTCATCGTTTTTCCAATGTTTGCATCAACACAGGCAGCTACATCTGTGTCTTTTCCTGCAAGAACTCAGAGCAGCTTTTTAGGGAGGTTTTCCTTTTCCCTTGGCCCCATGGCAACTTGAGCAACTGGACAGAGCTCATAAAACCAGCTGAAGTGTGAAAGGAATGTGGAATGTTTCAGGAACTTTCCTGGGTGGGTTTTTATTTTATTTTATTTTATTTTATTTATTGCCAGCCTGTAAATTTGTCCCCTGAATCTTCCCAAGCCTTCAGTGATGCGGTGGATGTTTGTCACCTGCCTGTGCTGACTAAGCAACAATAAAAAATTATAATAAAACAATTATTTCCGTTTTTTATTTTTTTTTTCTTTTAATTGGAAATCTTTCTGACTGAGATTTCGCAACGAAAATCTTATTTGTTAAAATAAATTAAAAAAAGTGGGAGGGGTTTAAAGTAGCGGGGGGGGGGGTCTAGAAATCTCTGTTATCTGGAATGTTTGTTGGACTTGGGGTTTTTCAAATCACTCCTGGTTGTCGTTTTTGCTGAGATGATGAACCAGGCCTGGAGTTTCAGAAGGCAATAAACCCTCTCCCCCTTTGGAAAATGGGATAGAACAGCCCGGGAAAGGGAGCTCCAAGTGGGTTTGTTTATTAAACTCAAAGGCTTTCCAGAGGGACAGCTCTCCATGCAGCTGTAAATTGTGGGTTTTTAGTGGGGTCTCTGCAGTGTAACTGATTTTTATTTATTTTTTTTTTCCCCTCCACTAAAAATGGCTTTCCAACAATCCAGTTCTTCTGAGTGATTTTAGTCAGATTTATTATTAGTGATTATTATTATTATTATTATTAGTGATTTATTGTTCTCACCTCCCAATTTCAGGAGAGGAGATGCAAAGGAGAACTAAACTTTTTTTTTCTTTTTTTTCCCTTTTTTTTTTTTTTTAACCCTAAAACGCAGAAAAACCCAAAGCAGTCGATTACCTCTATGATCTTCCACATATAACTGGAAAACACTCACCATTTTTAATGACTCAGGAAAAAAAAGTGCATAAACCATTCAAAACACACATTCACCCTTTATAAATGCACCCTTAATATGAAGTATAACTGAACTCAAGGTGTTCTAACTACGTGGAAAAAAAACCCCAGACCACCCCTTTCCCTCCTAATTCGTACATTGAATCTAGAAAATAATCTCAGGACCTCATGAAAAACCACTCCCTAAGTGCCACTCACTCACCAGTTGGGTCTTTGAGACTTAGCAGTTCATCTTAGTACCTGAATATTTTAATTGAGACAAGGAAAAAAAATAAAAACAAAAACAACAACACAGGGGCAGGGGGAGAAAGATGAGGAGGGTGAAAATTCATACATGAGTTAACCACAATTAACCTGTAAAAGTCTGTGAGGGTTTTTTTTTTTTGTTAATCAGAAAGAATCCTGTACATCCTCGCACATGAACTCAGGAAGAGGGGGAGGAGCAAAAGTGAGGAGCAAATTTTTTTTGCAGCAGTAATAATATATCTCAAAACTTATCACTACGTTTTTTTGCATCGTCTTTCTTCATTGTACAGCTGGAGGAAAAACAAAAAAAAAAAA
>NW_020956316.1:170990-177737 GCF_003031625.1 Empidonax traillii | reverse complement strand
AAAAGAGGGGGGAAAAAAGAGGGGGGAAAAAAGAGGAGAAAGAGGGGAGAGCAGCAGCTGCAGAGCCCCTGCACACTGCCCAGAGCTGCGCTCTGTGACCCGCAGGATGCTGCGATGGGGCCGGGGCTGTCAGTGGGGTGGGAACGGGGTGGGGACACGCACGGCCCGCTGTGTTTTTTTCCCACAACACTTTTTCCTCTTCCCACTGCACCGTCTGCTCTGCTTTGGCAGGAACTGCGGGTGCCAAGGGTGCCCAGCACCCCCAGAGTGGCCCCACCAAACCCCCCTCTGGCACAGCTCAAACAGCTCAATGCCTACTCGGGTTTCTGTTTGTTTTATTTACAGGCTCCTCGTGCTGTCACACATCAAAACAAGCTGGCCATGATCCCTAAGGAGTCCCCGTTAGCATCTCCAGTGGAGGCAACATTTTTCTGCCACCTCAAAAGAAGAGGAACCCTCCGCCGTAAGTTGCACACAAATTCAGATTTCAGAAGGTTAAAGAGTTCAAACATCAGCAGCTTCCTCCCAGGCCTGCTCACCCAGAAGGTTTTTAAGCAGAATAACCAGTGCCAGCTCCAGACACCACCAAGGCCAAAATGGAAATAACCAACAAGTGCACGTGCTTGCACCTCAAGCATCACCTCACATGTACTTTTAAAAATCATAAGCCACGAGAGAGCAAACTAACAATTCATTAAAGGACTATGGGAGATTCACTCAAGAGAGGTGGGACAGTATATGAGGATGTTCAGGGAATGTCAAACCGTTATTAATAAGTGCAAACTGAATTCTGAATTAAATACATGGTTTTGTGAGCAACTGGAACTTGCACAAGCAGCTTCATCGATGGGTAAAGCAATTAATGACTCAACTGTGAGCTGAATACATGGGTTTGTGAGCATGAGACAGACAAACAAGCTGGCAGCAGACGAGACAATGATTTCAGACTATACTTGGGACTTCCAGTGCCAACCTGGATCTCTTCCACAAGCCTCTTCCATCAAGTCTTATGCTTACCACTCCCTGTGCTGCCTCCACAGGAGAAAACTGGGTAAGAAACCCTTTGCTGGGGGAACCTTTACAGCTGAGGGGGCCTGGAAAACTCTCACACTGAGCTGGAGAGAGAATGAGACTCTCAGGCAGGAGCTGTGGGAATGTGTCCTGAGAATGTGCCCTGGGGTGAGATGTGTCTCCTGGAGTCCCTGCAGCCTTGGGAGTGCTGAGGGCACAGCCAAGGAGTGGGGCCAGACAGGCTGGAGAGAATTTTTGAGTCATTAAGACCACAAAGTTTTCCACTAAGATTAAATGCTCGTTATGGATGGGAAGTGAGAAGCAAGAAGCCATGAAACAGGCTTTGGGTTGGAAGGGACCTTACAGATCATCTAATCCAACACACGTGCCACAGGCAGAGACACCACTTCCTACTCAGGATGCTCAGAGCCCCATCCAACCTGGCCTTGGACACTTCCAGGGATCCAGGGGCAGCCACAGCTTCTCTGGGCAACCTGTGCCAGGGCCCCCAACCCTCACAGGGAACAATTCCTTCCCAATATCCCACCAAACCCTGCCCTCTGGCAGTGGGAAGCCATTCCCCCTTGTCCTGTCATGATCTGCCTGTATAAAAAGTCCTCCTCCCTCCCTTTTATATTCCCTTTTAAGGCATTGGGAAGCTGCAATGGGGTCTCTCCAGAACTTCTCAAACCCTCTGATCATTTTATGTACTGCCACCCCTCTAAAGCAGCAGGAACCCACCTGTGGCTCCTGACAGGCTGTACCTCTCTCAAAAGACAAGCAGGATTTCCTTCCTGTGCGATGGAGCAGGATGGAAACAACACTCACCCACAGCACTGAGGGCGTGTTTGAGCTCCAGGGTGAAGGCCGTCAGCGGCACCTCCTCGGACACCGGCATGATCGCCACCGTGGACAGGTTGCTGGCAGGATTCCCAGCATCCCACTTGCTGCTGGAGCTGTGTAATCCAAGAGGGTGACCTGTTGGGAAGGAGAGCACTTGCCATCAGTCAGCCCAGACAGCCACAAGGTCGGCTGTGAGCAATGAAATGTCACCTTTGGGCAGGAAGGAAAGTGCCACCAACTGCTCAAGCCCAGAGAAATGGAGAGTTCCCACATATTTCATTGTAAGAGGATAAAGATCAATTTCCATCATGTTTGGCTGCTGACATAACATTGCCTAACTCCTCGTCACAAATGTTAAGAATATCTGGATGCCAGGAATAGGGTAAATGCAACGTGCATTTACCTGACCTGGGAGGATAAAGATAAAAAACACAATTGAATCTCTTTGAACAGCCACATCTTTGGAACAGGCTCTGATTTAGGCCACAAGAAGAATCAGCTTAACTAACAGAAACCCCAAAATCTGTTGAAAGAATTAAAAGACTCTAAAAATCACCGTTTATTTTTACGGCATTCTTGAGAAAGGAAACAAATACCTGTTTCCAACAAAGTTCTTATAGGGGATGTGTATCTCTACCTGGTTTTATTTCTTTTGCAGAGCTTTACAGATATGGGCTTGGGAGCATTAAACTGAAATATAGAAGCTCTGAAGTAGCTGCAGAGTAACTGGGAAGTATCTCCAGTATAATTTGGTAGGATGAATAAGGACAGAGATCTGGGCAGAGTGAAGCAGTTTTTGGCAGAAGCGTGCAGTGAGTGTTACCAAGATCAAGATCTTCCCAGATAGCTCAGAGCAGAAAAATGATGGGGATGTTCTACAAACTGGTTTTATTCTCACACTCTTTCTTTCCTCCTTAACTGAGCCTTCTCAGACACTCTCACTCTGCTGTTCATGCCTGTCAACTCAGCTCCAAGTACACAATAAATTCTGACATCCAAGCTGGGATTTCACGTCCTGCTTATCTCATTTCACCCAGCAAAGGCCCAAGATGTACCATTAAGATGAATTCTTGAGCTGGGCAATATGGAAATACTTGATACACCCTGTGAAAAGCCATTCAAAGGCTCTCTGGCAGAGCGACAGTGCACTGCAGGACACACCAAAAAAAAATCAGATAAACTTTTTTTTTCAAGTATATTCAGCGATTGAGTTATTAATTTCAAGTCTTCTCAAACAGCTCTGCACAGAACATGAAACAGCTTTTCCAACTCTTTTCAGTGATCTTCAAGGAGATATTTGTAGGTTCAAACAAGTTACACATCACAGCTCAACCCCTTCATCTCCACCAGCCCTTCCCTCCTCAGATCTTCAGTGGTGAATCTCTGAACTCCTGCAACTGTCACTAATTTCCCTCCTGTTTTCTTTTCTCTATTTTTGCCCTATTTCCCAAAAAGGGCAGATTGCCCAAGGCCACTGAGGTTTAAGCACAGGTATCAGCAGGCATTTGCACACAGCTGATTGTGCCCAGAGAGCTGAGCATGTGAAGAAGGGGCAGAGTTTGAGATTCCCTCCTCCAAACTGCTCTGAAACAGGAGAGTCGCTGACTCCATTTTCAGTCTCCTTGGAATATTGCAAAAAAAACCCCAAAAAATAAAAGCAATAAAATAATAAAAGTAATTAAACCCCCACAACCAAAGAAAACCCAAACAATCCCCAGCAGCAAAGGGAACCCCACGACGCCCTCAGTAGTCAACATGTGTCTCTTAAAAGCTGCTGAAGCAAATTGGGAAAATTTCCTCCTACTCCCTTCAATCAGTAAATAGACTTGGAGTTGGTGCTGCCACAAACACAAAGCTTCAGAACCAACCCATAGCAGACCCTTTCCTCCCAGACAATTCATTAAAATAATGCAAATACAGGCATATTAAGTCAGTCTCTCTGCAGATGCCACTGAGCACAGCTCTCTGATTCCAGCCCACTACAGCTGCTATTTCCAGTGTTCCCTTTACATTCCTCTTGCAAGAAATTCCAAAGAAATTTCATTGCACACAGGCAGCAGCACTTTTCTATCTCAATTGCAAATCACTCCTTTCCCACACTTAGTTAACCACGCTCTGCCAAAAAAAAACTGTGTACACATAATAAAATCCCCATCCACTTGTGCCAAAGCTCTTACGGATCACAGGATGGTTTGGGTTGGAAGGGACCTTAAAGATCATCCAGTTCCACCCCCTGCCACAGGCAGGGACACCTCCCACTAGCCCAGGGTGCTCCAACCTGGCCTTGGACACTTCCAGGGATCCAGAGGCAGCCACAGCTGCTCTGGGCAACCTGTGCCAGGGCCTGCCCACCCTCACAGAGAAGGATTTCTCCCCAGTTTCCCACCTAACCCTGCCCTCTGGCAGTGGGAAGCCATTCCCCCTTGTCCTGTCTCTCTGTGTCCTTGTCCCCAGTCCCTCTCCAGCTCTCCTGGAGCCCCTGGAAGGGGCTCTGAGTTCCCCCTGGAGCCTCCTCTTCTCCAGGCCAAAATTTAATGACAAATTCTCTTTCCAAGTATGAGCTGTTTCCAGATTTAGGAATGTAAGTCTGGCTCCAAGGAAGTCCAAGTAGTCCAGGAATGAGTCTTACCTCCCTGCTGCAAACTGCCAAGGATCTTCTCTCCCAGCAAGTGAATAAGTCGAGTCACAACCTGGCGATGGGAGAGAGAGAGAAAACAAAACCAAACAAACATTCAGGTAGGATGTACTGGAACAGAGCATCCAGCACCCCCAGACTTTCAAAGTTCAAGATGCTCTCTCAAGCTGAACCTCCCAGAGATAAGGGTTCAGAGCCAAAACTTCTTTCCTGGCTGTAACAACCAGGGACTGATCATTTGTCTTGATTTCTTTTACCCTATTTTACTTTAATTTGGAAAAAGAAGAAAACAAAACAACCCCACAAAAGGCAACGTTTAACTTGCTTTGACAACAAAAGGAAGAAAATCTGATTATTTGGGGGAACATGTCCAATTGCATTTCAGGTTCTCCTCATTTCTCTCTGCAGGGCACCTGCACCTCCCAGTCCCTCTCACTCCCCCCGTGGCTGTTGTGCCCCTACACCTTCTGTAGGTGCTAAAAGTTCCAAAAGGTTCAACCTGAGCTCAAATAGATCCCCCCCAGGTTCCATCTGCTCCCCCAGTGAATGGTTCGCAGTAAACAATTTAAAACATCTCGATAAAAAGCCACAAACACACTCCCTAAACATCTGCAGAACCAGAACAAACTGCCTAAGAAATTGTTTTCCTCCTCAAATTATGTTTGCCTGGTACCTTTGAAGGGACAGATGTTTTCCCAGCTGTTTTTCCAACAGGACTCACATCAATATAAACCAATATTCCAATAGCCAAGTGTATCTCCCAACTGTCAAGCCTCTCTCCAAGCTGAACAATCAATAATTCCTGACAAGTAGGGTAGCAGAAGACTAATCATTGCAATAGCAAGAAGTGACAGGCTTGGAAATGCAGCATTTATTCTGAAAGCTCCACACAGATGTTCTACCAAATGAGGAAGGGAGTTATTTAAATGTATTAAGAATTAATAAGGCAGTTATTAGGTGCTCTCCCCCAGACAAATAATTCAAGGTCAATATAACTCAGGAAGACATTAAAAAAAAAAAAAAAAAAACACAACCAACCCTATCAGAATAAAATTTCCCAAAATTCTTAAGAAGAGAAACAAGTACATGGAACTTGGGATCCTGGACACTGACTGACACACTGTTCCCACAGGAACAGGCACTTCAGGAGGCATCTTTCAGCGAGATGGGTCAGTATGTCCATCAGAGTCATTTATATGATCTGCTTTAAAGAGTAGAATCTAAGGCAATAAACTGCCCTGACCTCTGAAACTCTGGATATGAAGCACCAATATATTTTAAGTGTCTGTTCACTAAGGAAAAAGAGCAAACAGGAGCCTTCCAGCACAGGGTGAGCACAGAGTAAGAGCTAAACAAGGTTATTTCAGGAATTTCAGAGGATGGTTTGGGGTGAAGGGACCTTTAAAGCCCATCTTGTCCAGCCCTTCACAGTGAGCAGAGACATCTCCACCTGGATCAGGTTGCTCAGAGCCCCGTCCAACCTGGCCTTGAAGGTGTTCAAGGATGGGGCATCCACAGCTTCTCTGGGCAACCTGTGCCCGTTCTGTCCCATAACTGGAAGCTCCTGGAGGTGCCACATCAACAATCCCTTGGGTGACCCAGTTTAAAGCTCTTTAAAGCCCCTCTCCCTTGCCCCAGCAGCAGACACGCAGTGTCCACACCAGCTGCACCGAGAGCTCGACGCGCTGCCACCACCGAGTGACGTCGCAGTGATGGTGGCTCCTGAAGGCAAGCGAGCTCTCAGCCTCCTCCTTCCTCATCCTGCGATCTCAGACAGGGTCTGAAGCGCTTCCATCTGTCCAAAATGTAACAGAAGCTGACAATCACCCAACCACAGGGTTCGTTACCACTGCGACACCTCTGAGATCCGTGGTTCTGGGATTCACCGAACAGAGCTATGGAAAACTGCTGGAAAACTGCCCCAGCTGTGGGGAGCAGGGAGGGAAAGAGGGAATCCTTCAGGAAAATGAGACTGTCCTGCCCAAGGGACATGACCTGCCCCAAACACGCTCCCTGCACCCAGCTCACATGCATTCACCTGCACAGCAGGACCTTCCCTCAGCAGTTTCGGGAGGTGCTGTGAACATTTTACACTTCAGAGTCAGAATTTTAATTACTTACTAAAACCATCCCCTGTATTTATAACTTTTTCAGCTTTACAGGCAGCTAAGGAGAGCTCCAGCTAAGTTACAAAATATGTCCAAGGTTAATGATGGAACTAAGAATAGAACCTATTGGTCTCATTTTCCAGTTGGCTG